>NC_142935.1:94112944-94137944 GCF_046866305.1 Octopus bimaculoides
AATACTTCTCTGCAAAGTCAAAATATAAGAGAGGCATTACTCCAGAATCAGAACCATTTAGAAATTCTTTTAGTTAACTTTACATATTGTCTTTGTCATCACAACAATGAAATCCTTTCGGAAGTAAATGTTTCTCCATTAAATGCGTTGATTATTTTCCCGTTTGATGGCAGTTTAATGGCGCGCCGCTATTTCTCTTTATAAATTCCTTGTTTAATGTCAGTTTCATGGCTTGCCACTTTTTCTCTTGATAATTTCCTCGTTTAACATGCAGTTTAATGGCGAAGATCAAGAGAAAAAGCGGCATACCCTCAAGTGATTATGTAAACTGACCCTTGATGCTGCGGGGGGTTTTCTTCCTGCCTGCACTCAGTAGTTTTAAAGTGGAAGACCAAGCAATCCGATCCCATTCTCTAGGTCTGGAGGTCTGATCACACTGTTTCAGCGAGCTAAGACAGCCGCGGTGACCAACAAGTTGTAGATTGTACATTGGAGTGGACTTCCTGGTGAATTGCTTTACAGAGCCAATGAGATCTACCTATCCTCGAGTTGCCGGGAGGGTGTCAAAGAGGGCACTGGACCGCTTGACCACTCTTTGATTTGCGATTGCGATTGACTCACCTAGCCTTTTCCTTTCACAAAGTAGTGAGAGTTTCTTTGGAGCTTCTTTCATAATATACTAATTTACACATTGCTGAGACCCTGACAGGTACTATTTCTCCGGGTAAGAATAGACTGGGAGGTGGCTCCATACTCCTAAAACCCTGGTACTCTGGATGTGTTTTAAAATTCTTCGTTTATAGAACTGGTAACATTATTGTTAGGGGATAGTATTGTTTAGTCTTTGAAGTCTGAAATAAGCAAGCGCTCGTCAAAAAATTTTACTTATCTTTTCATATTCATTCGATGAAATCTCAGCACCATAGTCAACTTTTCTCTCTTCACCAACACAGAAATGAAAAAAAAACAATCAGCATGGTCCTTCAATTCTGTAGTCGCAAATTCATGCTAAGTGTCAATTCTGCCGCACGCTTTCAAAATGAAAAATAGATATTATGTTCGTGATAGCAGCTGTTACAACATTAGTTTTTAAGATGGAAAACGGTAATCGAAGATCGCCTTCAAGCATTAGGGTTTGATATCAAAAGATAAATCATTTTATAAAGATCACAAAATGTGCTATTAACATGCACGTACGAGGGTGAGCTGAAAAGTTCATAGGCTGATTGTGAAGGTGTGATTCCTAGAGTTACGAAATCTTGCATGCTTTAATTTCAACTCTTATTAATAATTGCATTGTTTTTTTTTGTTTGTTTTTTTTTTTCAAGTAAACTGACATCTGACCGTTTAAAGAAGACTTCCAAAGTAAGTAGTAGCGACTTCTCTTGAAAATGGACAGAGTTTGGAATCGTGGTATTATCAAGTATCTGTAGAAAAGGTGTTTAGCCTCCAAAGACATTCATGCTGACATGGTCGCTACATTAGGGGATGATACTCCAGCTTTATCAACAGTGCAGAAGTGGGCAACTGAATTTAGAAGGGAGAGTCTTGACGATGACCCAAGGTCTAGATGACCTGCAACTGCCACCACCAAGGAAAACATTGATTGCGCTCGCCACTTGGTAACAGCTGACAAGTGATTGATTATAAATAAAATAGCCAATGTTAGTAGCCTGTCCCACGAGAGAGTTGAGAATATTCGCATAATGGGTTTTCAGATGTCTCGTGAATCCGGATCAGCACGCGAATTTTTTTCCCACGAGAGTTCCGGACCTCAGTAATGAACTCATTTGCATATGGCCAATCAGAGCAGAGCCATCTTTATCCTTTCTTCTTTTCTAATCAGCACCATGCATTCTTTACTCTTTCCTTCGTCTAGGTTAATGTTTAGTTTCCTTTTGTCATTGAACATTGAGATGGTTGTGAGATGTGCTAAAAATAACAGCTAAATAAGATTTTTTTGATAAATCTTTTAAATTAAAGTTTATTTACTAACAACTCGCTCAGAGATTTAAAACTAACTGTTTTTCTCTTTTAAATTAACATAAACATTTATCTACATGAAAGAAAATGACTGCAGAACTTTCATCTAATTCTTCTAAATCTTTGTTAAAAATTGTAATGTGTTTATCGCATGTAACATATTGTTCATCGCATTTGCATTAAACACTGGTGGTTGTGAGGTATGCTAAAAATTACAGCTAAATAAGATTTATTTACATGAAATAAAATTACCGGAGACATAACACGTGTTGTTTACAAATATTCTTTTCTACTCAAGGTACAAGGCCCGAAATTTTGGGGGAGGGGACCAGTCGATTAGATCGACTCCAGTACGCAACTGGTGCTTAAATTCATCGAGTCCGATAGGATGAAAGGCAAAGTCGACCTCGACGGAGTACTATTTTCAGAATATTGACAACAGTGTATTTATAAAACCTTCAAGCAGTTTCCGTACTTTAATTCAAACCTACCGCTATAACAAGCATATGTGTTTAGTATCAATGGTATTGGCATCTGAATGAGAGCACAGTACAAGATTCGCATGTTAATTGGAGGTCGCCATTTTGAATGCCAACATTTGTTAACTTGACAAGGTGTAGGTGAGCTCTGATTGATTCTCGTGGGGAAAAAATTTGCCGGCGGCTCTTGCCGACTTTGCCGCATACATCACAAGTAAGCGGGTCTGCAATTACGAAATGAGCATGATTTGTTGATAGGCTGTCTATATTCATCCTGAGGTGACTGAGTCCTGCGTTTTGGCGAGCATATTAGGCTACACTCGTGGCAAACAAACAGTAGAACAGCGAAGATTGCTTCTTCTTTCTTGAAGGCAGCTTTTTTGGTCTTTGCCCGGCTTATTGACTTTGCATGGAATGAGCAGCGTTCTTTTGTTTATTTGTTTTCTTCACTTGCTTCTTTGGTCAGCCTATACTTCCCAGATGTGAAGGTCGAGTTCGAATTGCGACAGTGAGTCTTTGATACAATTTTTGAAATGCTTCTTAGGTTTTTACTGAGGTTTTTTTTTTTCCTTCAGCAATGCATACATACAAACGTACGTACATACATACATATATATATATATATATATACATATTGTAAATCAAACCCAAGCTGTTATATTAAATTTGTTTATCCGCGTAATTGTCTCCATATCTGCTCAACTTGATTTCTCTTATACCCACACTTTACTCCGCGGAATAGGTCCCTTATAAAGGAGTCTTAAGTTCGAATCATTCGAACGCTACTAAGTATTTTCTATACCGGAGGCGCAATGGCCCAGTGGTTAGGGCAGCGAACTCGCGGTCATAGGATCGCGGTTTCTATTCCCAGACCGGGCGTTGTGAGTGTTTGTTGAGCGAAAACACCTAAAGCTCCACGAGGCTCCGGCAGGGGATGGTGGCGAACCCTGCTGTACTCTTTCACCACAACTTTCTCTCACTCTTACTTCCTGGTTCTGTTGTGCGTGTAATTCAAAGGGTCAGCCTTGTCACACTGTGTCACGCTGAATATCCCTGAGAACTACGTTAAGGGTACACGTGTCTGTGGAGTGCTCAGCCACTTGCACGTTAATTTCACGAGCAGGCTGTTCCGTTAATCGGATCAATTGGAACCCTCGACGTCGTA
Source organism: Octopus bimaculoides (assembly GCF_046866305.1). Classification (NCBI taxonomy): domain Eukaryota; kingdom Metazoa; phylum Mollusca; class Cephalopoda; order Octopoda; family Octopodidae; genus Octopus; species Octopus bimaculoides. The sequence goes on from NC_142935.1 coordinate 94,116,572, forward strand.
AGCTGGATCTTATCTGTTGACCACACACACACACACACACACACACACACGTATATGAATACATGTATGTATGTATGTATGTATGTATGTCCGCTTAGTAAAGGAGGTATTCTAAAATTTATATGATAAAATAAGTATATTCTATTTGTGTTGTCATGTCATAAGGTAAAGAGAAATTAGCCTGAGAGAAATTAAAAGAAATTATGAGTGTTAGAAAGAAAAAGTGAGACAGACACTCTGTGAAGTAGAAAGAGGGTAGAAAAACGTTGGGGGTTAATTAGAGAGTATGGAGAACAAGAAAGAGAAAGAAATATTCGTTTCAAATGTTAGCACAAGGCAAGCAATTTCTGAGAAGAGGATTAGTCAATTAAATCGATCCCAATACTCAACTGGTATTTATTTTATCGACCCCGAAAGGATGAAAGGTAAAATCAACCTCGGCAAAATTTGAACTCAATATGCAATGACGGACGAAATATTGCAATGCATTTTGCCCAGCGTGACAACGATTCAGCCAGCACGCCTTAGGAGAGAGAAATATTAATACAATACCGGACCAATTATCCGGTAAGCTTTGGACCGTAAGCGTCTCTGATTTCTGGATCTCCCCGTTTTATGGAGACAATCTAATTATATACTTCAAATGTAAACTAAACTTTATAAAGTGCTAAACTATTTTTAACAGATTCAAATTAATAGACTTTTAAAAGCAAGGTCTAATTGATATTTATTAATCCACTTCAGGTTCTTAACGGGTACAACTTAATACATTTGTAAAGCAGAGAATGCTTAATCTTTATCAACCAACTTGAAAAAATAAAGAACATGATCTTATATAACAGATACAGGTACAAATAAATTCTAAAGCGGAGTATATTTAATCTTATCGACCCACTTGAAAATGTAAAGAACAAAACTAATTTAAACACGCCATATGCAAATGAACCAACTTCAAAAAAGAACAGGGTCTCTTTACTTAGTATTGAGTACAGTACATCGAATGATATTGCATCATATAATTTCCTGATTTCTGGAAACCGGATAAGCAGTCCCGTACTGCATTGGATATGTGTTATGAGGGGGAGGGATGGGGATGAAGAGAGAAAAAGAGAAAGAGAGAAGCAGGATGAGGAAAGGGAAGTGAAAGTAGCAGATCGAAAGCGGAAGACGAGTTACGTTCAATGATGTAATGTGACGAAGAATGTTATGATTGGTCAGATGGTAACATCGACGACAATTTGTTTGAGATCAAAGCGTAGTAAAGTGGGTAAATATGAGGAGGATCGTGAGTAAGAGAAAGAGGGATGGGGGATTGAAAACGAAGGCGAGTCATAGAAAGGGGGAGAGAAAGAGAGAGAGAGAGAGAGAGAGAGAAAGAGGAATAGGTGGGGAAGAAATGATAAAGGGAAGAGTTAAACAGAGAAGGAATAGTAAGAGAGAAAGGAGGAGTAAGAGAGAAAGGAGGAGTAAGAGAGAAAGGAGGAGTAAGAGAGAAAGGAGGAGTAAGAAAGAAAGGGAAACACGACAGAGAGTGAAAAAATGAAAGGAAGAGAAGGACAAAATAATCAATCAGAAATGGCGAAAAGCGGAAGATTTGAGGAGAAAGAAAGAGAGAGGGTGAAGGAAACAGGAAAGACTGGAGAAAATGAAGAGAGTAGTGAAATTGAGAGAGAGAGATGACGATGAAAAATATATTACTAGAGAAGTAGAAAGCTAGGAGGTTTGGGAAAGAAAGACAGACACCGAGAGAGAAACAGTAAGTGAAAGTAAGAGAAATAAACAGTGTGTGCGCATGTCTGTGGTGTGTGTCACGTGACCTGATGTGGAGAGCAGACGACATATCAAGTGACCACTATAGAAGCGATATGACACTACCATGTTATGATGTTTATCTGTTATTGATGCAGTTATGACATGTCATAACTTTGGTATTAGTAACAGATTAAATGTCAGAAATATATTGACTGTGGATGGTAGGTAGGGCAGCGTTAGACAAAATACAGTGCAATAGTTAATTCATTAATTTTTCTGTTTTGAGTTCAAACTCCCGTCTAAGCCACTTTTTCATTCATCCTTCCAAGTTCATATAAAAATAATATACCATTCGAATAATAGACCTGCAGTCGATTTCGAAGGCTGAGCCCCAGAATGACCACAGTTCAGTGACTGAAATCGCGACGCAAATAAAAGAACGAAAAGTGTAAAGTATTGTTTATTGTTGAAATATGTAGTGACTCCAGGAAGCAGACACACCTGTGTGTATTCTCCCCACCTCTACTTGCTCTCTCTTTCTTCAGCTCCTATCCCTATTATTTTCACTTTCTCTCAGAATTCTTCTGTCCTTGTTTATTTCATTCTCTCTCGACCGAACTGTCTACCTACGTACCTACCTGCCTTCCTATCTATCTATCTATCTATATATATATATATATACTCCTTTACTCTTTTACTTGTTTCAGTCATTTGACTGCGGCCATGCTGGAACACCGCCTTTAGTCGAGAAAATCGACCCCAGGACTTATTATTTGTAAGCCTAGTACTTATTCTATCGGTCTCTTATTGCCGAACCGCTAAGTTACGGGGACGTAAACACACCAGCATCGGTTGTCAAGCGATGGTGGGGGGACAAACACAGACACACAAACACACATACATATATATATATATATATATATACATATATACGACGGGCTTGTTTCAGTTTCCGTCTACCAAATCCACTCACAAGGCATTGCTCGGCCCGAGGCTATAGTAGAAGACACTTGCCCAAGGTGCCACGCAGTGGGACTGAACCCGGAACCATGTGGTTGGTATGCAAGCTACTTACCACACAGCCATATATATATATATATTCATTTATCTATCTATATATATATATATATTTACATACATACATACATACCTTTCATTCATTCTTTTTTCCTCTTTCCGTATCGTTCTCGCTATCTCTGGAATTCTCACTTTGGTTATTTTCCCCTCTTATTCCCAATCTTCTTCTCTATTAGCTTTCATTCTCTTTTATTTTTTTATCCCTTCTTTCCTTGATCCTGCTCTTTCTTCACCCCCACCCCACCTCTTTGACTCTTACTCTCTCTCTCTCCTGTACTCTTTCTCTGTTTCGTACTTGTTTACTCTGTTTATTTTTTGCTCCCCTCTATATCAAAGATTAACACGGAGAGAAACGTAATGTTACTATAGAATGAGAAAGCGGGGTAAACAGAAACAAGAAGTCAATTGAAAATGAAAGAATGAGTCAAGAAAGGAAGAGATACGATTTTGGAAGAAACGGTTGATAGGGGAGAAAAAATACGAACAAAAAATCAGAAAAATGAATGAATGAATGAATGAATGGAGAAGAGAAGAAAACTTAGAGGGAGAAAGTGAAAGAATGAAAGAGCAAAAGAATAGGAGAATGAGAGTGAATAAAAGAAAGGAAAAGACAGAGAAAAGAATGAGAATGAGACAAAATACATATAATTTGAATGAAGACAAGAACAGAGGTGTTATAAGAGTGTGTTTAAAGAGCAAGGACAAAGTGCGGAAGCGGGGATGGTGTGAGAAAATTTAACGAATTATATAATGGTAAAATAGAAAATGAGTGGCGTGAGAGAAGCGTAAAGAAAGAGAGGAAGGAAAATGATGGACGAGCAGAAGCAATGAGAGAAGGAAACAGGACAAAAGAAATATATCGTGTGTGTGTGTGTGTGTGTATGTATGTAGAGAGAGAGACAGAAGCAGACAGATAGATTGATAGACAGACAGACAGACAAATAGATAGATAGATAGATAGATAGATAGATAGATAGATAGATAGATAGATAGATAGATAGATACATTTCTTTTATTAGCCACACAGGGCTCAACACGGGACAAAATACAAATGTAGTTTTTCTTTTCGAGGGGGGGGCAGAAAAAAAAACAAAAGTGGGGACAACGATGAAAAAAAAACATCGCAAAACGTTTGGGGTATTTACAAAAAAAATACGAAATAATACAAAAAATTCCCAAGAAATGGGGAGGTTATCCGTGGAAAGAAAAACCTACGAAAAGACCACGGTAACCTCTGTCATTTTAATGTCACAAATTACATTACACACTTTTATTTACGAAAGAAAAAAAAAAGTAGATAGATATCTTTTTATTATAGCCACACAGGGCTAAATACAGAAAATGGACAAATTACAAAGTAGAGCTTTTCTGGGGGGGGGGGGGGAGGGGGGGGGGAGATAATTTCGATCAAAAGGGATCGCGGAAGATAGATAGATAGATAGATAGTACAATGTGGGAGAGGGAAAGAGGTAGAAGTTGGACGAGAGCAGCAACCTCTGCGTGTGTGGCCAAGTTCAAACTCAATCATGTCTAAATGGAGTGTTGAGTGCATGTTTTTGTCTGGAACATTCTCAGCTCATCTGTAGCACTCGTCCCACTGGCTAAAGCCCAGAGCGATGCGAATAAAGGCCGAGAGACAATACGCAAGAAGGACAGAGAGGAGGTAGAGCATTAAAAAATGGAAGAGTATGGTGTGTATTAGAGAGAGGAAGAGAGACAAAGAGGTTAGGAAAGAAAATAATGAGACGTGATGGAGAGAAGAGAGTGTGAGAAGATCAAGGATAGAGTCTAGGTGACAGAATAGAAATCAAAGTGAGAAGCAGTAAAAACATGAGAGAGAGAGAAAGAGAGAAGTGAGAGAGTGTGTAAAGGACAAAGAGGGGCGTACAGAAGGATAGAAAAAAAAAGTGGGAAAAGATGAGCGGAAACAATGGTGAAAAGCATAAGACACGAACTAAGGTAAGGTGCAGAATTAAACAATAACAAAGCGTGTAGGTAGGAGATGGGGAGGGGCGGACTAAGAGCGGTTGAGTGATAGGAGGAAAAGAATGGAGAAAGAGTATGTGAATAAGAGAGGGACAGACCCAGAGAGCTTGAGTGACAGGAGGGAAAAGAATAGAGAAAGAGCACCAGAGCGAGGCAGAGGGAGAACAAAGAAGTTGAGTGATAGAAGAGATCAGAATGGAGAAAGAGTATGCGAACGAGGAAGGGTTCAGCGGGGTGAAAAAGAAAGAGAAAACAAGACCGAGAGAATTGAGTGTTTAAGATAGAGAAGTAGGGAGTTAGAGGGAGATTAGGAGTAAAGAATAAGAGAAAAGGAGAGCAATAAGAAAGTGACGCATATAAAGTGATGGAAAAAGAAAGATAGGGAGAATAGTGTGAGAGAGGGGTTAATTTGAACGATGCAAGCATTTGAAAGAGAAAGAGACGAATCGTCAGAGCCGTGAGAGAAGTATAGAGTGAAAAAGAAAGTGCAACAAAGAGAGTGAGAGCATGAAAAACATAGTAAGAGAGAGATAAGATATTGAGCGATAGAATTAGTGTATTAGAGATGGAGAGTGTGTGCTAGTGGCAGAGAGGGAAAGAGAGCAACAGAGCAGCTGTGAAGGAGAGTTAGGACGAGAAAATCTGAGTGAAACGGAAGGCAAAGCGACGTAAGTGTATTTCTATGTATATATGTATGTGTATGCATCAGTGTGTACATGTGTGTGAGTGTGTGTAAGCGTGAAAGAGAAAGGGTGGGGGGGAAGCCTAAAGATGGTTTTAATGCAAAATGGAACAATATTGCTTTTTTTTATTTATTGGCACAATACCTATAATTTAGGGGTGAGGTTATAGTTGGTTTTCTCGACCCCCAACTCTTTAAATAATGCTGTATTTTATCGATTCCACGGGAAAAAATGAAAAGCGTAGTTGGTTTCAACGGAATTTGAACAAAAATATATTACAACTGGATATAAGAGTGTGAGTGTGAGCAAAGGAGGGAGTTAGAGTTTGTGGAAAGCACAAGCATGTGTGTGTGTGTGTGTGTGTGTGTGTGTGTGTGTGTGTGTGTGTGTGTGTGTGTGTGTGTGTGTGCGCGAGTAAGAGCAAGACAGTGAGACAGAGGAACTGAGTGGAGAGAAATGGATACAGAAATGGAGAGCGTGGAGAGAAATGGATACAAAATGAAGAAAATTACAGTGTCACAGAGGATAAGTGAATGAGAGTAAGGGCAGTTACGGCTGCTTGTGTGAGAAATACGGCAATCGAAAGCTGAACAGAGACAGTAATAATGTATGTTTGGTGTAAGTGAAGGGTGGTTCGATTTTGTAAGAGATATCTAGAAGATAGAAAATAATAAAGACAGTAATAGTGTGTATAGGAGTGAGTGAGAGAAGTGAGAGTGTTGCCAAAACAGACAGAGAGACAAAAGAGAATAAAAGAGTGTGCAAATAGAGAGATCAAGTGAAAAGGTGTTTGACTGAAAGAGGCAGAGACAGCCAGTGGGGGAAGGAATTGAATCATGTGTGTGTATGTGTGTGTCTGAGAGAGAGAGAAAGAGAGAAGAGGGGAAGGGAGAAAGACAGACAGACAGATTTAGGATTAAAAGTGGGGAGAGAAACTATCACATATGTAAGAGAGAACGGTGTGAAAGAGAGAGAAAGAGACTGAGACAAATGTGAAGGAGAAACAGTGACAAATGTGTGTGTGAGGGAAAGAGGGAAGGAGGGAGGAAAAACACAAAGTGAGAGAGAGAGAGAGAGAGAGGAGCAGTGGTGGGGAGAGAAACTGTATCACGAGAGAAAAAAAAACAGAGAGATGGAGACGGGTGAGAGATAATCTAACAAATATATGTGTAAGGGAGGAGGAGAGATAGGGAGGGAGAAAAACAGAGAGAGACAGAAATGGGAGCCAGAGTATCATGCAAGTGTGAGGGAGAGAAAATAGAAAGAGACTAGAAGTACTATGAGAGTGTCAATGTAAGCGTGTAAGCATGTGTATCCAGTTGGAGACGTAGTGGAAGTAGTTGTGGTGATTGAAGTGGTGGTGGTGGTGATCGGCCAACACCGGCCGTTTTCAGTCTGTCGTTTATTACCCAGCTGCACGCTGCCAGGTAAGAAGCTCCATAGTTACATTATTACTGTTCCTACTACTGCCACCAATATTTGTATTATTATATTTTAGCAGTGTTAGTTGTTGCTGTTGTTATAGTTCCTCCTCCACCACCAACACCACTAAAAAACGTGACCTATCTATCACCAGTCATCAATTACCGTCTGAACGTCTATTACGCGCACCTTAGACGGCGTCGACCATACACGTTCCTGTTCAGAAACCATATAATATACATACATCAGACAGGTGTGTGTGTGTGCATATATCTATATATATATATTATATTCGCTAGCTTGAAGGCGGCGGTACCCCAGCATGGCCGCAGTCCATTGACTGAAGCGAGTAATAGTGTATCTTGTATGTGTTGTTTTTGTCATCTACCTTTCGTTTCCATTCAGTCTTCGTCTTTCATATCTGTCTATTTATCTATCTATCTATCTATCCACACACACATACACACACATAACAATACATATGTGTCTGTGTGTATATCTCTGCATTTGTTGTTTACAAATACAGAGAATTAAATATTGCTTATATTGAAAACCTTGGCTGTTAATGTAAACATGTTTTTGAATGTGTGTTTGTGTGCGAAAAAGTGATGTATAAATATACGTGTTTAATGTATGATGTTTGAATATACATATATATATATTTGATTATGTGTATACAACGCATCTGTGTGATTTAACCCCGTTCTGCATTTGTTTACGTGTGTAACTGTATGCATCAATTTTGCATTCGTATATATTTGTATTTGCATGTGTGTTGAGTGACCAAACCTATAATCCAATGCGTTCCATTCAAGACCATCCTGTCATTTTGGGACTATTTAGGAATACATTATCCAATGTGTTCTTCCCGTTATCAAGACAGTAAGTCATGTTTTGAGAGAGATTTGCTTGCTATTTTCACCATGTCGGGTCACGAAGAAAAAGCATAATAGCTAGGTTATACTTAGGTGATACAGAATAAACATGCATTTTCCGTAGCTGTAAATTGTCTAACATGTCTTTACACACACGCAAACACAGACACACACAGATGTAATTGGTTTGACCATAACAATATATAGGCCTTCAGTAGTCGAACTGAATTTCGGCCAGTTACATATACATAGTATTTCGTCTGCCAATTTGTGAGTTTGCACACACACACACACATATACCTAACTGATTGTGTGCACTCTCTATTGCAATACAATAAGCGCACTACATTCATGCATGTATAGGCATATACAACAGCATATATGTAACTACGTTTTCCAGAATTTAAATTGTCAGTGCCCCAGCATGTCGTCTGTAGAATAGCTGTATAAGGTTGTGTGAGTTTGTGTATGTATATCTATATAGGAGAAGCTAATCCCTGTATATTTATGTATATATATATATATATATATATGTGTGTGTGTATAAATATGTGCGTATATATATATATATAAAACCTCCACTTTTACCCGCTCCCATTGATTGCACCTAGTATAGCACTAGTGTAGCAATAATTGGGTACCCTCCCAGCAGTATACTGGATAGATACTATCCCTTAGTGGGTTGTACCCCCAACCCCTAACTCTCTCACGTTATATATATATATATATATATATATATATATATATATATATATATATATATATATATATATATATATATATATATATATATATATAAATGCATATGCGCAGGAGTAGCTGTGTGGTAAGAAGCATGCTTCTCAGCCACATGGTTCTGGGTTCAGTTCCACTGCGTGGCACTTTGGGCAAGAGTCATCTGTATCCTGAAAGAAGCTCGTCGTATGTATATATTTGTGTGCCTGTGTTTGTCCCCCACCCCCATCGTCGTTTCAGTAAAAGAGACTGATAAAATAAGTACTAGGCTTACAAAGAATTAGTCCTGGGGTCGATTTGTTCAACTAAAGGTATGCTCCAGCATGGCGGTAGTCAAATGATTGAAACACGTAAAAGAATATATATATATATATATATATATATATATATATATATATATATATATATATATATATATATATATATATGGGAGAATATACAAATAATAACAACAGACGAGGACAGGTGGTGTAAATAACAAAAGGATATATTAGTATGACGCTCGGGAATACGGAAAGTCTTTGACGTTTCGAGCTACGCTCTTTAACAGAAAGAATACGGAGACAAGGAGAAAAACACGGAGAAAAAAAATTGAATAGTGTTCAGTCAACGGTCAAATATATATATATGCAGATGTACTTATGCATGTTTGTGCTTCGTCACTCTAATTTCTGCCGATTATTAATAAAAAAAATATATATATACTAAAATTCACGTCAACATTTAGATTTAATTTGTCAAAATATTTTTGACAAATATATACACTCATGTTTTGAATTCTATTTTTCCTGGTTGCATCACCTAACCTATCACTTTATGTATCTATCTGTATATCTATCTATCTATCTATCTATCTATCTATCTATCTATCTATTTATGTGTTTCAGCCAAGTGGCTGCGGTCATGCTGGTGCACCACCGTAAAAATCTATATATATATATATAAACACAAATAATAAATGAGTCTATGCATATGTACGTATATACGTACAAGTATGTGCATACCTACATCAACATGTATATATAGGTGCATATCTGGGTACAGGACATTGCAAACAAAACGTAGACAAAAAAATAATAATAACCAGAGTACAGAAAATACGCAGGCCACATAGAGAACATTTTCCTTCATCAGCTGCCCCCATTCTAACACAGGCGTTTCGAAGCATATATGTATGTATGTATGTATGCATATGTATATATGTAGGTATATATGCGAGTGTATGTGTGTTGAAATAAAACTGATAGAGTAAGATGTTTGGCAAAGCTTGAAGTTGCCGTCAACATGAACTTTACAATAAATGACCATACAATATCAAATCACCTTAACAGTAAATGATCCTTTGTTCTTCCACTAGTTTTAAAATAGCATCAATTTAATACTAACATTCACATAATTACATATTTATACATACATATATATATATATATATATATATATATATATATATATATATATATATATATGTATGTATATATAATCAGAAAGAGAGATGCCAAAGAACTAAGAGATTATCTTATGAACTTCATTAGCTTACAACTGTTTCTTTTCTAAGATGCAGTGGGCTTATATATATGTACCTGAATAACACCTTATAGCTTCATCAGAGCTTTGAATATGAAATGCAATTTATTTGGGAAAAAATTGCATTCATGCCTATATAGGAAACAACATCAACAAAGCCTAAGGGAAATATATTTCACTTAGGCATTGTTGTACACAATATGGAATTATGGAATTTGTACCAACTCCTTTACTGCAGATTGAACAGAGTTATTTACCTGTTGGTAGCAGGGTCTTGTCTTCTTTCCTTCTTACTAATACTAGTCTTTGTTAAGTATACTTTGAGATTTCTCACGACCAGGTTTTGCTTCCATGCCTGGAATTTCTTTTCATATACTACTTGAGATACAGCTCTAAGAATTAAGATCAGCATAGAGGACTTACCACAGACATCCAGTTAAACTTTTTTGTTATCCCTTAAATAGAAGGGAGCCCAGAGCTGAGCCCCAGTGGATTTATTATCCCGCCAGCATGATAAATTTATCTGTCGTATACAAATGTGTATGGGTACATATTTATGTATGCATGTGTGTGTGTATATGTATCATCATCATCTTTATCATATTCTGCTTTCCATTCTGGCTTAGGTTAGATGGATTATCATAGTAGTCCAAGGAAAATGTCTCGCTACATATTTCATTTTTGGCATGGCTTCTATAGTTGGATGCTTTTCCTCATACAAACCACTGTACAGAGTATGTGTACTGTATGAATTTCATTGTACCAGCACTTGAGAGTTTGTCATGTTCTCAAAATGATGTCTTACTTCACTCAAAAACCACATAACAGAGCATACCGAAGTCTTTAATTTACTCTATGTTGTCTCTCTTTTTCTTTCAAAGCAAACATAAAACTGGTGCATAGAAGAGAGATCAAAAGAAGAGATAGGTAGGTGAGTGAGTAATAGAAGAGAGACAGTAATAGCTACCCGTTTTGTTTTTGCTATGGGGATTGGATAAGAAACAGTATGAGCATGATGGTGTTACAATAAATGTGTGTAATAGTATAAAAGATAGCAACTGGAGGCTGGAAATAGAAAAGGATGATGCTGAGAGTGATAGGTATCAATGAAGAGTCATATGGAGGAGAGAATGATCATTAGGGATCAAGAAGAGTAAACCAATGAAGACATCTGAATGAATGGAAACACCATTGAGTGGTGAGGACAAGGAGTATAAGGTAAACTCACTCGTGATTGAGTATAATAGAACGTACAGAATACACTGGAGACGAGTTGGTAAATAAGCAGAAACAAAAGTTAAGAGAACTTTTTAGTCTTGCTGAAGACAGACGGCTGCAACTGTGTGGTAAGAAGTTTGCTTCCTAACCACTTAGTTTTGGGTTCAATCCCACTACTAGACACCTTGGGTTAAGGTCTTCTACAATAGCTCCAGGCTGGCCGAAGCCTATTGTGCACATGAGTATGTATGTGTGTATAGATGTGTGTGTGTGTATATATATATATATATATATATATATATAATGTTTTCATCTTTTATCTTTTACTTGTTTTGCCAAACTGTTAAGTTATGGGGATGTAAACACCAACACCTGTTGTCAAGTATTGGTGGGAGACAAACACAGATGCAAAGACACACACACACATGTATGTGTGTTTGTTTATATCAGGTCATTAAGAATGAAATGTCTGATTTTGAACTGAGATTTTTTTTTTTGTTTTATCTCAACAAAAAGCAGTGCAGTTAATCAAAGTATGAACCTAAATTATCAACACAATTTTGCCATTTTATCAGTAATTTATTTATGCTAGCAGCAAAGAATTCTGGAGTGCAAGTGGTGATGAAATCACGAAAGTCTGTTTTTGCATCTTCTTTAGATTTGAAGTTTTTTTCCTTCCAAAAAGTTGTCTAATGCCTGGAAAACATGATAGTCAGTTGGTGCAAGGTCTGGGGAATATGATGGATGACAAAGTACTTCCAAGTTCAGGTCTTGTAACTTGAGTAGCATTCTGTGTGCAACATGTGGTTGAGCGTTGTCTTGCAAGAGAATTAGCCTGTCTCTATTGACCAATCTTGGTTGTTAAATTGCAAGTTCTCTCGTTATTTCATCCAATTGGTTGATGTATACATTCGCTGTAAATGACTTACCAGGTCTCGTGAAGCTGCAGTGGATGACACCAGCACTGGACCACCAAACAGAGATCATTAGCTTTTATTGGTGAATATTCTTTTTTTGGATCGTGTTTTGATACTTTATCTCTATCCAGCCACCATGCAGAACTCTTGTTATTGTTGAAAAGAATCCATTTTTCATCACACGTAACTATACGATACAAAAATGTTTTGCTTTCTGCCGTGACAGCAAAGAACAGCAAGTTTCAAGACAGTGTGTCATTTGATGCTCGTTCAATTCATGTGGACAGAAACCTGTCCAGTTTCTTTACCTTGCTGATTTGTTTCAGATGGTCCAATACAGTTGGAATCAAAACATCAAACCTTACTGCTAAGTTACACGTAGTTTGAGGTTATCCGCTACTACATGTTCTAGCTCATCATTATCCACCTTGGTCTCAGGTCTGCCACGGTGGATGCTTTTCAAGAGTAAAGTCACCAGACCAGAACTTCTCAAACTATCGACATACAGTATGCTCATTCACCACATTTTCACCAAACACCTCATTGATGTTTCAAGCTATCTGGGATGCATTGGCTCCATGACGGAACTCATATTCAAAAACAACACGAATGGGTTCACAAAAATTGATTTACAAGAGAAAACTCACAGTGTAATCAGACATCATGAATTACATTTCAAAAAGTGATGATGTAACTCTTCAATGTTGTAAAACAAAGAATTGTCAAGATAAACCATTAGAGTTAACCTACTGCCAAACTTGGTGCATAAGAAAATTGGACATTTCATTCTTAATGACCTGATTTATATATATATATATATATGCATACAGAAAGAAAAAGATAAAGAGACCAATGCCAAAGTTAGAATTATATTTTAGACTTTATACATAAAATATAATTCTAATTTTGCCATTGGTCACTTTATCTTATTCTTTCTTTATATATACACACGCTAATACACGACCCATGTTATATTCCCCACTCATGTTGCTACCACGACAGGGGCAAAACTAGTCGGTATACAGCACTTACTCGGTATTACCTGTATCCTTAGGGTTTGGTTGACTCCAATACCCTTCATAACCTTTATATATATATATATATATATATATATATATATATATATATGATCTTTCAGTTTCCATTTGCCAAATTCACTCACAATGTTTTGGTCAGCCTCAGGCTATAGTAGAAGACACTTGCCCACGGTGCCACACAGTGGAACTCAATCCAGAACTATGAATAAATATGCAAGTATATTACTGTCTCCTTGCCTTGATATCATGTGATAGCTGTAAAAGAGTGTCACCATCATGCAAGCCGTGATCTTCATTTCCAATTTTCTGTGAAAACATGTCTGATCATGTGAGAATATTACCTTGCTTGGAGACAAGTGAGGGATGGTCACAAGAAGGGCATCCAAACATAGAGTATCCATCTCAAAGAAAATTCCTTGCAAACCATGTGAGCATGAAAAAGTGGATGTTAAACTGATGATGATGATGATGAAAGATTACCTAGTAAAGTGAACGATGCTAAGAAGAGCACCTAGTCATAGAAATCATAGCAAAAAATAAAAAAGACTTATCTGCAATACATAGTGTACAAACACATCTAAAAGAGCAGTAACTTCAAATACATACTAATTTTGATCTTAAACCATCCAACTCACGACTGTACAGAAAGTGGATGACAGTTCTTATTAGGAAATACCATTCTTCAAAATGGGTCAAGAATTGTGTCTCACTTGCATTAGTTCCATTATTGACATGGTTTCTATGGTGGGATGTCCTTCCTAAAGCCAATCAATTTACAAGATGTATTGGGTTTATTTGGTACCAGTACTACAACGGTTGCTTTACCACAAGCACACTGTTTCCATTTGTTTGTGACACGTGTGTGTGTGTGTGTAGGCATGGTTGTTTGCCTTAGAAGTTCTCTTCAAAATTTACATGGTTTCAAATTCACTCCTGCCACATGGGAAAAAACAAAAAAGAAGAAAAGAAAAGACTATGTCATCAAGAAGGTTATATATTGGGAGTTCAAGCAAAAGAAACAGATCCTAAGATCCCAGAGGGAATAAACCACACTGAAAGCCTAGTATGGAGGACTAGAAAGTTTGTAATATCCAATATGTAATTAATGACTAGAAAAGCTCCTACAAAGTACCTTCTGCACAATAAACAAACGAAAGTAAGCATCAGTTGACAGCAAATGTAGTCTGCAAAACCAAAACCCAAGGACATTAAACAGACCATTGCTGCCAACTGTGAAAGAATGTCCACTAGACACTATCTTCCAATGAAGCTTATTCAACACACACACACACACACACACACACACACACACACACACACACACACACACACACACACACGTGGTGATATATAGCTTTAAGTTCAATTAACTGTCACCATGACAGCAGTAACATTTAATGTCATTATCTATAAACATTTCTTTGATTTCCATGATTTCAATGAATTTGTCATTATGAATACGATTGTCTTTCTAACACTAAAAACTTAAGTCTAAAAACCTGCTATAAATTGAGTAAATTACATTTAACAAGAAGAAGAAGAAGAAAAAAAATGAAAAAAACTGATAGCAGTAGAAATGATTCTACAAGGAATTTAGTATGAAAGTAAATTTCCTTCCAACACAGTTCTCAACCCCTTCCTGTTTATTATACTTCTTCAGGCAATTACAGAATAGCTTAACCATTTCATTACCATTGGAGCCTGGTGTAGCCATCCGGTTGCACCAGTCCTCAGTCAAATCGTCCAACCCATGCTAGCATGGAAAGCGGACGTTAAACGATGATGATGATGATTTCTAATGAAATGCACTACCTTCATTTAAATTAATTAGGAAAATAAGGAAGAATTTGCTAGAATAACTGTCATTACAAAGCTGGCATTTGGAACATAGATTTAATTGAAATTTTGACGAACAGTTTTAATTTAGATTACTCTAAATTTTGATGAATAGTTTTAAAGATTATTTTAAATTAGGAAGTCTGTATCATCAGACAAGGTGATCTAAGGTAACTTAGTATCAAAAAGGTTAAGATTGGCTGTCTATGAGGATTCTTGTATATCAATAACCTAATTCTCATAAATGGATCTGGTGAAGGTTTGACTCTTTAGCATTTAAAGCAGCCATATCTAGCCCAAATATACTACCTGTTATGTACTCAGACCAGTCAGATCTGGCCTCTCACATCTACCCTACAATATCATTCTAAAATTAAACATTCGTATTATTAAAATCTAAAAGCTACGAGATATGAAGTGGTATCAAAAAGTTCCCAGACTATTTTTTACTCTTTTATTCTTTTGTTTCAGTCATTTGACTGCGGCCATGCTGGAGCACTGCCTTTAGTCGAGCAAATTGACCCCGGGACTTATTCTTTGTAAGCCTAGTACTTATTCTATCGGTCTCTTTTACCGAACCACTAAGTGACGGGGACAAAAACACACCAGCATCGGTTGTCAAGCAATGCTAGGGAGGACAAACACAGACACACAAATACACACACACACACACACACACACATATATATATATATATATATATATATATATATATATATATATATATACAACGGGCTTCTTTCAGTTTCCGTCTACCAAATCCACTCACAAGGCTTTGGTCGGCTCGAGGCTATAGTAGAAGACACTTGCCCAAGGTGCCACGCAGTGGGACTGAACCCGGGACCATGTGGTTGGTTAGCAAGCTACTTACCACACAGCCACTCCTGCACCTATTTATGTTTAATAAAAAAATAACTTATTTATCCAAGTTTAAACACTATCTTCTTGAAATAGTCACCTTGTGCAGTGATACACCTGTCCCAGCATTCCTGCCACTTTTGGAATCCAGCCAGGAAGTCATTTTCTGTAAGCAAGTTTGAGGACCTTCTGTTATTTACTCTGGATCTTGACAATGGTAATAAAATGGTGAACTTTGAGCTGCCTTTTCATCTTGCAGAAGAGATGGAAGTCCACAGGTGCTAAATCTGGTGAATAGGACAGGTACGGAAGTGATACCATGTTGATTTTGGTGATAGGGTGCCTTGTTGTCATGAAGAATCCAATTCTTCGTGCTCCACAGATACAGTCACTTCCGAAAAAGTCCTCCCTCAAACACTTTAAAATGTTGCAGTAGATCTATCGATAGGCAGTCTGGCCCTGGGGGACAAAATTTTGATGCACAATACTGTGGATGTTGAAAGAAACAATGAGCATGCTTTTGATTGAGTTGAAGCTCTGTTGTGCCTTCTTTGGTCATGGAGATGATGGACTTTTCCATGGTGACAACTGCTGCTTCGTCTCAGGGTCATACCTGTAGACCTAGTTCATCTTACCAGTGATGATCCTTGACATGATGGATGGATCACCAGTGGCACACTGACAGAGATCTTGACAGACTTTGATGTGATGTTCTTTCTGCTCAATGCCCAACAAGCAGGGAACAAACTTGGCTGTGACACACCACATGTTCAATTCAGACATTAGTATTGCTTGCACAGACCCATACAACAGGTGAACAACACCTGCAATGTCATAGACTGTCCTCTGACAAACCTCTTGCACAAGCTGATTAATTTTCTCCACATTTCTGGGGGTGACATTCGTGGCAGGTCTTCCAGATTGCTCATAGTCTTCCAAGGACGTTCTTCCATTTTTGAAGCACTCATGCCTCTTGAAACATTGCGTACGACCCATTGCCTTATTGCTGTAGCAGACTTACCAAGTTCAACACAAAATTCCATGTTGGCTCTTTGTTCCAACTTGCTGTCCATGACAAAATGGCAGACTACAGCATACACATGATCACAAAAACACAAATTTCACACCTTGCGAAGTAAACACAGCGATGTCATTTGGCACACTGCCTCATGAAAGTCACAGCTAACTCTTACTGTACATGCAATCATGTGCTGCCATCTGTTGGTGCACTAGAGAACTAGTCCAGGAACTTTTTGATACCACCTCATATATGTATATTATCATCATCATCATCATCACTATCGTTTAACGTCCGCTTTCCATGCTAGCATGGGTTAGACGATTTGACTGAGGACTGGTGAACCAGATGGCTACACCAGGCTCCAATCTGATTTGGCAGAGTTTCTACAGCTGGATGCCCTTCCTAACGCCAACCACTCCAAGACTGTAGTGGGTGCTTTTATACATATATATATATATATATCATCATCATCATCATCATCATCATCGTTTAACGTCCGCTTTCCATGCTAGCATGGGTTGGACGATTTGATTGAGGACTGGTGAACCAGATGGCTACACCAGGCTCCAATCTGATTTGGCAGAGCTTCTACAGCTGGATGCCCTTCCTAACGCCAACCACTCAGAGAGTGTAGTGGGTGCTTTTATACATATATATATATATATATATATATATATATATATATATAAGCAATGTGAATAAATAAGCAGCACATTTAACAGAGTAATCTGAATACTAAGAGGTTAAAGAAGATTTGATGTATGAAAGCCCAGAAAGCAGACAAAACTCCATAGTCATCTAGGAAGTGTCCTAGCTGAGTATACTGAAAAACAGTTGGGAGGAATTATGTATTGTGTATTTAATGTAAACTGTGTATACATAAGAAGTATAGTAGAATCTCAGACAGGCTGGTGGAATAAGGAATCTTGAATCATAGTTTCATGGTGTGTAGTGTTGTGTGATGTTAGCATGATGTAGCTGTGATATGTAGTGGTAACATCATACTGTTCTACCCTTCATATAGAAGGAATCCTTTTGTTACAAGAGTGATAACAGCTCCCTGGACTTTTTCTACCACATTTTCTGGTTACTAAGCTCATGGAATATCCCCCCCCACACACACCCACCCACCCATATGCACAAATGTTGGTTACTGTGTGAGTGTGTGCGAGTGCATGCTGTTGATGGTATATATATATATATATATATATATATATATATATATAAGACAAAGTGTAAATAATGGTCATTACATACTCTTCTTTATTGTAGTACTATAATTAAGAAATATTTGTAATGACCATTATTTATGCCTTATCTTGCATGTCAATCACTGTGTAAAAACCAGAATAGATCACAACTATGGATTTACAATATAGAATGGTGATGACCTATTAACCTTGGACCCTGCTACAATATATGTGGAATTCTTTACTAATTCAATATTATTGTCAGCTCTGTACTAACAGAGTTTCTAAAGGATTTTGCCCGGATTGATAATCCTTTACTAATAACTTATATATGTGTCTGTGTGTGTGTGTGCATATATATATATATATATATATATATATATATATATATACACACACATACATATATATGCACACACATACATATATATGCACACACATACATATATATGCACACACATACACATGCATTCTTGAATACTTAACCCTTTTGATACCTAAGTGCCCAAGACTGCCTTTTATATAGAAGAGGTACAGAAATAGTTACCTGTAAGAGTTCAAGTGAAGCAGGTTCATTGTAATGCTTGGTGTAATTTCTATAAGTAGTTGAAGGTTTTAGTTACTGGGTGACCTCATTAGCATTTCTGTGTGTTTGGAGTGGGGTAAATATTCCATAATCTAAGTAACCAGAGTAAGAATGAGGTAAAAAAAAATTCAGAGAGCTGTCATCACTACGATAACAAAAGGATCTTTTCTATGTGAAAGATAGAATAGTATGATGTTGCACAGTAATGAAATGTGGGCAATGAATACGGAGAATGTTTAACAATCAGAAAGAGATTTCTTGGGCATGCTTAACTGGATATGTAGTCTGTCAATGTGCATGAGTATCAGAGAACAAATGAACTAGGGGTAGAAAAATCTGGGTATAGCAAGAATCAGATGTAGTGTAACAACAGAGAAGACTGAAATGGTTTTAGGAGAGCCATATGAGTCATATGGATGACGGAAGTTGAGTAAAGAAGTGCCAAGTGATACTAATGACAGGAAGGAACATCTAGATGAGGAAGACAAAGAGAAACCAGAGAGAAATGATAATGGTTTATCTTAGGAGATTAAACTTTACGAGGGAGATGATTGAGGAACACGATAAACAGGAAAGCATCCTGATCAAAACTTGTCTCATCCATGCGAACATGGAAAATAATGATATCAAATATACATGTATGTATGTATGTATCTATCTATCTATCTATCTATTTATATATATATATATATATATATATATATCATCATCATCATCATCATCATGATCGTTTAACGTCCGCTTTCCATGCTAGCATGGGTTGGACGATTTGACTGAGGACTGGTGAAACCAGATGGCAACACCAGCCTCCAATCTGATTTGGCAGAGTTTCTACAGCTGGATGCCCTTCCTAACGCCAACCACTCAGAGAGTGTAGTGGGTGCTTTTACGTGTCACCCGCACGAAGGCCAGTCAGGCAGTACTGGCAACGGCCACGCTCAAAATGGTGTATTTTATGTGCCACCCACACAGGAGCCAGTCCAGGGGCACTGGCAACGATCTCGCTCGAAAATCCTACGAAGGCCAGTCAGGCGGTACTGGCAACGGCCACGATATATATATATAATATATAGAATTAGAATCGGAGGGCCTTAGAGTCAGCCTAGCTAAAACCAAAGTCTTGATAAGTTGATAAGTAGGAAGGCAGACAAACCACAAATATCTTCAGGTAGATGGCCCTGCTTGATCTGTAGAAACTCCATAAGATGTAGCCAGTGTAAGCTATGGACACATAAGAGGTGCAGCAATATCAAAGGGAGGCTAACTGGGAAGATAGTTTTTGTATGTGGCAAATGCCCAGGTGCTATAAACACTGAAAATGTGCAGAGAGCAGGGAGAAAAACTAGAAGTAGTTGATATCTTCCGTTATCTAGAGGACCAAGTCAGTAGCAGGGGTGGATGCTTTGAAAGTGTAGCTGCTAGAATATGAATAGCCTGGGCAAAGTTCAGAGAGCTCCTACCTCTGCTGGTGACAAAGGGTCTCTCGCTCAGAGTAAAAG
The DNA here is from genome assembly GCF_046866305.1 of Octopus bimaculoides. NCBI lineage: Eukaryota > Metazoa > Mollusca > Cephalopoda > Octopoda > Octopodidae > Octopus > Octopus bimaculoides. Next base: position 94,136,788 of record NC_142935.1, read on the forward strand.
GTAGACTGTATGACACATGTGTATGAACAGCCATACTACATGGCAGTGAAACATGGGCCGTGACTGCTGAGGACATTCGTAAGCTTGCAAGGAATGAAGCCAGTACGCCCCACTGGATGTGTAATGTCAGTGTACATAGACAACAGAGTGTAAGCGCCCTGAGAGAAAAGTTGGATTTAAGAAGCATCAGATGTAATGTGCAAGAGAGACAGCTGCACTGATATGGTCATGTGTTGCGAATGAATGAGGACAGCTGTGTGAAAAAGTGTCACACTCTAGCAGTTGAGGGAACCTGTGGAAGGGGTAGACCCAGGAAAACCTGGGATGAGGTGGTGAAGCACGACCGTCGAACATTGGACTTTACCGAAGCAATGACTAGCAACCGAGACCTTTGGAGATATGCTATGCTTGAGAAGACCCAACAAGCCAAGTGAGACCATAGCCCATGGCCTATGCCAGTGGGTGTAACCAGCTCACTTATGAATACCCCTCATCCATTGGGCAATATACTTAGCTTGTGAAGACCTGTTGAGGCATGTGAAATCAAAAGTCAAAATCACTGATGTGGTCGATGACAGTACTGTCTGATTGGCACTCATGCCAGTGGAATGTTAAAAGCACATCCAAATGGAGGGTGTAACGGCCCACTTATGAGTACCCCTCACTCATTGGACAATGAACTTTGCTTGCGAAGACCTATTGAGGCATGTGTAAACAAATCAAAATCGCTGACGTGGCTGATGACAGTACCACCTGATTGGCACTCATGCCAGTGGAATGTTAAAAGCACATCTGAGCATGATTGTTGCCAGGGTCACAGATTGGCTCCTGTGCTGGTGGCACGTGAAAAACAACATTGCCAGTGCCGCCAGACCGGCTCCCGTGCAGGTAGCATGTGAAAACACCTATTGAGCATGGTCATTGCCAGAACTGCCTGACTGGCCCTCATGCCGGTGGCACGTAAAAGCACCCACTACACTCTCGAAGTGGTTAGCGTTAGGAAGGGCATCCAGCTGTAGAAACTTTGCCAGATCAGATTGAGCCTGGTGCAGCCTCTGGCTCACCAGTCCTCAGTCAAACCGTCCAACCCATGCAAGTATGAAAAGCGGACGTTAAACGATGATGATGATGATGATATATATATATATATATATATA
>NC_142935.1:94142944-94177944 GCF_046866305.1 Octopus bimaculoides
TGAATTTGGTAAATGGAAACTCAAAGAAACCCATCATGTGTGTGTGTGTGTGTGTGTGTGTGTACCACCACTACTTGACAACTGGTGTTGGTGTGTTTGTGCCATGCATAACCTAGTGGTTCAACAAAGGAGATCAATAGAATAAGTATCAGGTTTAAAAAAAAATGTACTGGAGTCGAGTCATTCAACTGATAATTGCTCAGTGATGCCCCACCATGACTGCAGCCTCACAAGTGAAACACAAGTAAAAGATAAATGAGATGCACACACACATACACACGCACACACACACAAACGTTATTAACGAACTGATGAAGAAATAAGAGATTTATGAATAGGAAAGGGGTGAGTCAGTGTGACTGGAGAACAGACAAACTGACATACTGGTTATGTGCCGGTTCTCATAAGCTGGAGGTAGCAGAGAGAACAAACCAACCACTTGTTCAGGCTGATGATGATAATGGTGTATACGTGTGTCTTAGTATGTGTGTGTATCATCAATTACACACACACACACACACACTGGTGACCATGTCACATCATACACCACCACATACCACTGCCACATCATGTTAACATCCGTAGGACCACTAAACAGCACTTACAACACCATCACCACCACTGTCATCATTGTCATCACTGACATCATCACCACCATCACCAACATCATCACCGTATACACCAGCAGCACTACTATTGTGGTATGCACCACCAGCACTAACGTCATCCCCATATACACCATCATCATCACCACCATCTTCACCAACATCATCACCATATATGCTATCATCATCACCCACCACTACCACCTCCACCTTCATCACCACTATCACCACTACCATCACCACCACCACTGCCACCACCATCACCAACATCATCAGTGCATACACCACCACTGCCTCATCACAGAAATGTCACTTATTCAGTCATCCTCTATCTGTTGTTGTTGCAGGTTCAAATTCTGGTCAAAGCAGGGACCACAGATGATATTGTGATAGAATCATATGCCTAATGTACAGAATCTTTCAGCTGTATAATGTTGTTTAGCCCTAGGTCAACACTGTCTGAGCAAATTTGTAATCAATGACATTCCAGTTATGAACAGTTTGTCCTCATGGGCATTACATATCCAGGATTACATTATTCAATGTGACCCTACATTTTTTTCTTTTAGATGTTAGGGTATAAGTTAAGGGAGATTTGACTGCTATTTCTAGCAGGTGGAGCACTTAATTAGAAGCTTCTTCATCATTGCTACAATTTAGTTTTTGTTTGACTCTCTGTCAGCCCTCATCAAGCTGTAACATAATCAGAAGCAATTCAGCTATGACCATCTCATCGTTTCTTACATATCAATAACCTAGGACTACATTGTCTACAGTATTCTTCTAAGATGTTGAAGTGTGATCTGAGGGAAAGATTGGCTATTGTTTTTGGCCGGTCAAGTAACCATATAGAGATTCCTTTAAGTGAGAGATTGTATATGTGGTATCACGGATTATATTATGATGGATCATGACGCATCATAGTACCAAGTACTATGATGGATCATTTGGTAGTATAATGGATTGTGTTGTCCAACCCATCCCAGTATGGAGAACAAACATTATGATGATAATGATGATGATGATCATCATCATCATCATTGTTTAATGTCCATTTTCCCATCTTCAAATGTGTTGACGAAATTTGTTGAGGTGGATTGTTTATGGCTGGAGACCTTTCCTGTCACCAGCCCTCACCTGTTTCCAAGTGAGGTAATGTTTCCCTATGACCAGACATGATTTCACATAAGATTGCAAATGAAGGACATCATTTGCATGATGCCAACACTCACTTGCATCTGTCTTGTGATGTCAAGGCAAGAAGAAAGTAACACATGCATACATACATACATACATACATTTATATATATATATATATATATATATATATATATATATATATATATATATATATATATATATATATATATATGTGTGTGTGTGTGTATATATATATATATAGTTAATTAACATAATATGGTAAAAATTCAATATTAATTAATATCAATTTAATACCAGGAAACTAGCACATTAAAAGAATCAGAAGGTTCTTGAAAAAATGTTTTGGGAGATCCTAAAAAGATTATAGTACTTGTGTATATAAGATTGACCAGTGACCGGTCTGTCAAAATGCTAGAAGAAGCTCACTTAAAAAATTCTCAAATACGGATTCAGCGGAGCAAAAACAGGCGGGCTAGACCAGTGAAAATTGTACATACCTCGATTATCTGCAGACTATAGTTTCAAAATCAACACTTTCAAAATAAAAGTGTCTATTTATCTTCAGTACGTTGATTTTGAAACTATAGTCTGCAGATAATCGAGGTATGTACAATTTTCACTGGTCTAGCCCGCCTATATATTGGAGCTTTCGACAGGAATGCCAAGCAGTACAGCAAGTCATTTCCGAATTTCTGGCAGAGTGAATTACGTCATGGTGCTGTTTTTCTCACAGACAGTGCCTGACTGACCCTACTATACTGTGTAGTTAACAAAATCCAAAACAATGTGCATGCACAAAATTAAAAATATAAAATGGCAACAATTTACCCATTGCATCCTGTATGTATATATATGTGTGTGTATGTATATATGTGTGTGTGTGTGTATGTATATGTAAGTATATATATTTATGTGTGTGTTTGTATGTACATACATGTCTTTTAACTTTTACTTGTTTCAGTAATTATACTGTGGCCCTGTCTTGATGAATTTTTAGTCAACTAAATCGACCCCACTACTTATTTTTTTTCTCTTTTTCTTTAAGCCTAGTACTTATTCTATTGGTCTCTTTGCTGAACCACCAAATTACAGGGTTGTAAACACACCAGCACCAGTTGTCAAGCGGGGGGGGGGGGGACAAACACTGACACAAAGACACAAACACATATATACACAATGAGTTTCTTTTAGTTTCCTTCTACCAGATCCACTCACAAATCTCTGGTTGGCCTGAGGCTATAAAAGTTGCAGACCCTTGTCTAAGGAACCTTTCAGTAGGACTGAACCCTGAACCATGTGATTGGGAAGCAAGCTTCTTACCACACAGTCATGCTTGCACCTATATATATATGTGTGTGTGTGTAGATATATATGTATATATATATATATATGTATATATATAAATCATCATCATCATTGAACGTCCATTGCACAATGCACATCCAGCGAAGCATACTGGCTTCATTTCTTTCAAGCCTACACTTGTCCTTGGCTGTTATAGCCCATGTTTCACTGCCATGCAGCATAACTGTTCACACACAGGCATCAAACAATCTGCCTTTCACTCTGAGAGAGAGGCCCTTTGTTGCCAGCAGGGGTAGGAGCTCTCTGAACTTTGCCCAGCCTAATCTTATTCTCACAGCTATGCACTCGGCGCATCCACCTCCACTACTAACTTGGTCACCTAGATAACAGAAGCTATCTACTACCTCTAGCTTGCCCACCTGGCAGTTGATGGAGTCTATTGTCTGTGCATTTTCAGTGTTTATTGTACCTGTGCACTTTCCACATACAAAAGTTAGTTTCCCTGTTAACCTTCCTCTGATGTTGCTGCACCTTTAATGTGTCCAAAGCTTACACTGGGTGCATCTTATGGAGTTTCTAACTACACTTTTTCTACAGACTGAGCAGGGCCATCTACCTGAAGAGATTTGTGACATGTCTGCTTTTCCTACTTACTACGACTTTGGTTTTTGCTAAGTTAACTCTAAGGCCCTTTGATTCTAGACCTTGCTTCCATACCTGGAACTTCTCTAGTTCAAGTAGTGAGTGATTCAGCTATTAGAGCAAGGTCATCAGCATAGAGGAGCTTCGTCCAAAATGCTCATTGAAATCCCCAACCATGAAGATGAGATCATTGTCACTCGTCTTTGAGGTAGCCTTCAGAAGAATATCATATAAGTGGTCCTTCTGTTCATTTGGTAGGCCCACTTGTGGAGCATAGGCAGATGTAGCTATACTATTCTGCAAGACTAGCCTGAGCTTAAGTACTCTATTGCACACTCTGACAACCTCTATGACCTTATTCACCCATTTCTCTACAAGAAGTATGCCCACACCACCTACTCCATCATTGTTACCTTCCCAGAAGATTTTATACTTATGTGTCTTGCCTGTGAGGAACCTGGCTGAGGCTCCTCTGCAGCTTATCTCTTGGATGCAACATACATCAACATGCCTCCATATATATAAAAAGAGAGAGAAAGAAATATGACAGGCTTCTTTGAGTTTCCATCTACTAAATTCACTCACAAGGCTTTGTTTGGTCTGGGGCTATTTAGACAGACATCTCAAAAGTAAATATGTGCGACACATTATATTGTTTTATCTGTGTAGATTCTGCTCATTAGTATGATGCCCAGATGAGTGAAATCATTAAAAACTGCGCATGGTATGTCCATTGAATACTAGATTGAGTATTTAAATGCATCAAGTGACATTATTTTGTTTATAGAAATAAATCTTTCAAAAATGATGGTAGGCACAGGAGTGGCTGTGTGGTAAGAAGCTTGCTTCCCAACCACATGATTCTGGATTCAGTCCCACTGTATGGCACCTTAGGCAAGTGTCTTCTACTATAGCCTTGGTCTGACCAAAGTCTTGTGGGTGGATTTGGTAGACAGAAACTGAAAGAAACCTGTTGTATATATATATATCTATGTATGTGTGTCTTTGTGTCTGTGTTTGTCTCCCCCCGTGGAGGCACAATGGCCCAGTGGTTAGGGCAGCGGACTCGCGGTCATAAGATCGCGGTTTCGATTCCCAGACCGGGCGTTGTGAGTGTTTATTGAGCGAAAACACCTAAAAGTCCACAAGGCTCCGGCAGGGGATGGTGGTGGCGAACCCTGCTGTATTCTTCCACCACAACTTTCTCTCACTCTTACTTCCTGTTTCTGTTGTGCCTGTAATTCAAAGGGTCAGCCTTGTCACACTGTGTCACGCTGAATATCCCCGAGAACTACGTTAAGGGTACACGTGTCTGTGGAGTGCTCAGCCACTTACATGTTAATTTCACAGGCTGTTCTGTTGATCGGATCAACTGGAACCCTCGACGTCGTAAGCGACAGAGTGCCAGCTTGTCTCCCCCATCACCGCTTGACAACTGGTGCTGATGTGTTTGCGTCCCCCATAGCTTAGTGATTTGGCAAAAGAGACCGATGAAATAAGTACTAGGCTTAAGATATAAGTCCTCAGATCGATTTATTCAACTTAGAGCCGTTGAAGGCGGGGCTCCAGCATGGCCAGTCAAATAACTGAAACAAGTAAAAGAATAAAATAATCTATTTACTTTTGACATGTCAGTGTTGAAGACACCAGCCCAGAATACAATGCAGTGGGAATGAACCTGAAATCATGTGATTAGGAAGCACAAGTTATTTATGAATGAATTATATGATTGTATGAAAGATCATATGCTGTTATGATGCATCATATGATGGTGTGAGTGATCATATGATAATAGTATCAGAGCATCATAAGATGGTACTTCACCTATCACTTGAATGTAATACTGGTAAACACTCACATGGCTTTGTGATGTCATCTGTGTGTGTGTGTGGGGGGGGGGGACAGATACAGATGAATGAAATGAGATAGTAAATTTAGCAGTGCAAGGGGTAAGTAGGAATTTATCAGATTCAACACCAACATCACTATCACTGTCACCACAACTTCCCCATCACCATCATAATCATCATTATCATTACCATCGCTATCATCATCATCATCGTCAACACTACAACTGTGATTATCACCTCCTTTTGTTATGCATTAAGAGAGGTAATGTGCACTAAACTATTCTTATTTCTTTATTGCCCACAAAGGGCTAAACATAGAGGGGGACAAACAAGGACAGACAAAGAGATTAAGTCGATTACATCGACCCCAGTGCGTAACTGGTACTTAATTTATTGACCCCCGAAAGGATGAAAGGCAAAGTCAACCTCGGCAGAAATTGAACTCATAACGTAATGGCAGACGAAATACCAGTAGGCATTTCACCCGGCATGCTAACGTTTCTGCCAGCTCACCGCCTTGCACTAAACTATTCTACTCCACCATCACATAAATAATGATGTGATTATATGTATGTATATATATATATATATATATATATATATATATTGTTTTACTTGGTCCTTTTACTTGTTTCAGTCATTTGACTGCAGCCATGCTAGAGCACTGTCTTGAAGGGTTTTTAGTCGAATAAATTGACCCCAGGGCTTATTTTTTTAAACTTCATACTTTTTCTATCAGTGTCTTTTGCCAAACTATTAAGTTCTGGGGACGCATGCATGCCAACACCAGTTGTCAAGTGGTGATGTGGGGAGAAGCACAGACACAAAGACACACACACACACACACACACACACACACACACACACACACACACATATATATATATATACAATGGGCTTCCTTCAGTTTCCGTCTCCACACATATATTTAATAGGTTTCTTTGAGTTTCTCTCAACCAAATCCAATCACAAGGCTTTGGTCGACCCAAGGCTATAGTAAAAGATACTTGCCCAAGGTGCCACACAGTGAGACTGAACCTGGAACCATGTGGTTGGGAAGCAAGCTTCATTCCACACAGCCACACTTGTGCCTGTATGTATATATATATGTATGTATGTATGTATGTATATTAAAGTAATAATTTGAATAAGGAAAGAAGTCAGATTGACATTTGATTCTGTAAATAGACGATATCATTTGTTCCATATCTCATACAATGTTGTGTAATTCATATAATGTTGTGTAGTCCATACAGTCTTATGTAATGCATGCCATAATATATGGAAATTTGTAATAATATTCCGTTAGACTTTTCACTGCTTCAGATATCATTATTTGAAGGCATGATTGATCTAATCCTTTCCTCATCTAAATTATTATTTTTATTATTCACTCTGCAGTGCTTATATCAAGCCTAACGAATCTTACTTTGGAGCTGTGTAATGCTCCCTTTAGTATCAGTTGAGGTCTTACAAATCTCTTTTTGATTTTGGAATACTACGCTAGTCACAATCCAGCATATGTGCTAATAAGGCAAATAGCCAGGATTATAATTATCCACCCCACTCAGTTTATCTATCTGTCTTTACTTCTAACAACATATATATGTATATATGTATGTATATATATATATATATATATATATATATATATATATATATATATATATATATACATATATATATATATATATATATATGTGTGTGTGTGTGTGTATATATATATATATATATATATATATATATATATATATATATATATATATATCATCATCATCGTTTAATGTCCGCTTTCCATGCTAGCATGGGTTGGACGATTTGACTGAGGACTGGTGAAACCAGATGGCAACACCAGGCTCCAATCTGATTTGGCAGAATTTCTACAGCTGGATGCTCTTCCTAACGCCAACCACTCCGAGAGTGTAGTGGGTGCTTTTACGTGCCACCGGCACGAAGGCCAGTCAGGCGGTACTGGCATGGGTACCAGTCGTCGAATTTAGTTCGATTTTGATTCCGATTTCACTTGCCTCGACAGGTCTTCGCAAGTGGAGTTTTGTGTCCAATGAAGGAAGGTCTCACTTGGCTTGCCGGGTCTTCTCACGCACAGCATATTTCCAAAGGTCTCGGTCGGAAGTCATCGCCTCAGTGAGGCCCAATGTTCGAAGGTCGTGCCTCACCACCTCATCCCAGGTCTTTCTGGGCCTACCTCTTCCACAGGTTCCCTCAACTGCTAAGGAGTGGCACTTTTTCACACAGCTGTCCTCATTCATTTGCACCACATGACCATACCAGCGCAGTCATCTCTCTTGCACACCACAACTGATGCTTCTTAGGTTCAACTTTTCTCTCAAGGTACTTACGCTCTGTCTAGTATGCACACTGACATTACACATCCATCGGAGCATACTGGCTTCTTTCCTTTCGAGCTTATGCATGTCCTCAGCAGTCACGGCCTATGCTTCACTGCCATGTAGCATGGCTGTTCGTACACATGCGTCATGCATTCTGCCTTTTACTCTGAGAGAGAGACCTTTTGTCACCAGCGGAGTTAAGAGCTCTCTGAACTTTGCCCAGGCTATTCTTATTCTAGCAGCTACACTTTCAGTGCACCCTCCCCCACTACTAACTTGGTCACCTAGATAGCAGAAGTGTTTGTCCCTCACCATTTCTTGTTGGCCAGTGTTGGTTTGTTTACATCCCCAAAACTTAGATGTTCAGCAAAGGAGACCGATAGGATAAGTAGCAGGCTTTAAAAAAAGAATATGTTCTGGAGTTGACTTGCTCGACTAAAACCCTTCAAGGCAGTCCCCCTTCATGGTTGCCGTCCAATGACTGAAACAAGTAAAAAATAAAAGATTACATGCACACACACACACACACACACACATGTCTATATTTATATATATGTATATATATTTTCTTATATATGTGTTTGTCTTTAAAAATTCAAATATAACCAGATTTAGTAAATTGTGAATATGTATTCAAAATCTGGTTTAGTTGGTGTTTTTAATGGCAAATGTACTTTCCTTAACACAAATTTTCTAACATTTATTTGTATATACATTCACACACACACACACAATTAGTGGAGATGCTATGTACTGAAATTGAGCCCAGAACCAGATGGTTGCCGCAGCTATATCTCTGTCCCAATTATATTTACCACTTAGCTATGGAACATCTTCAGTTTCTTTAAAGGTCTCGGTTTTATCTTTGTTTATATTCTGTACTTTGTTCCCTGCAAAACAATCAACAATAGCCTTTCCACATGGTGTGACTGCTTCTTGACATATTCTACATCTTAATTAGAACACACTACACAAATATTCTTAATCTTTATAAAACCTCTCAATGTGTGTGTGTGTGTATAAAAGTTGATGTCTGTGTAAAAGTTGGACTTTTTGTATGTATATATGTGTGTGTAGATGTATTACTGTTTCATGTGTATGCCTGTCTGTGTCTATCTATCTATCCATCTATCTATCTATCTATCTATCTATCTATCTATCTATCTATCTATCTATCTATCTATCTATCTATCTATCTATCTATCTATCCATACATACACACATACGTATAATACAGGAATTCACGAATTCATGAAAGCTGTGAGGACAGCTTAGAGACCCGGGCAAATACCATTTAGAAGGCTTCTTTTATCTTCTGTAGATTACTGACACATGCAGCATTTATTAGTTTGTTCTTGTTAAAGTGTTCAGTATTTTGTTTATTGCATGAAACTCAGAGTAATGGCTGTGTAATTTAGAAACTCACTTTACAACTACGTGATTGTGTGTTCAGTCCCACTCTGCAGCACTTTGGGCAAGTTTCCTCTACTCTAGTCTCAGCCCAACCAATACTTTGCGAGTGGATTTTGTACATGGAAACTGTGTGGAAGCCCATTTTGTGTATGCATAGATGTGTGTGTATGTGTGAAGGCACATGACTCAGCAGTTAGAGCATTGTGCTCACAATCGTGAGTTAATGAGTTTGATTCCTGGATCAAGTTGTGTGTTGTGTTCTTGAGCAAGACACTTTATTTCATGTGGCTCCAGTTCTCTCAGCTGTAGAAATGAGTTGCGACATCACTGATATCAAGTGATTCAGCTTTTGCCTTTCATTTGGATAATATCGGTGGCGTGGAGAGGGGAGGCATGTATACGTGGGCAACTGCTGGTCTTCCATTCACAACTTTGCCCGGAGTGCTTCAGAGGGTAACTTTCTAGGTGCAGTCCATGGTCATTTATGACCAAAGGAGGTCTTCGCCATGATAGATCGCTGACCACTACATTTATATTTTTTTTCTCCTTGTTTTTCTCCTTGTTTTCTCCGTATTCTTTCAGTTGAAGAGCGTAGCTCGAAACGTCAAAGACTTTCTCTATTCCCGAGCGTTAAACTAATACATCCATTTGTTGTTTACACCACCTGTCTTCGTCTGTTGTTTTTTTCGTAAATTCTCCCATATATATATATATCTTTGTATTTGTTTACCGCCACCAGTGTTGGTTTGTTTGTGTTCACATATTAGCGAAAAAGACTAATAGAATAAGTAACAGAATTTAAAAACAAAAAAAATGAATACTGGGGTCAATTTGTTCAACTAAATCCTTCAAGATGGTGCCCCAGCATGGCCTTAGTCCTATGGCTGAAATTAGTAAAAGTTAAAAGATACTTTACATAATGTATTGAGTGTTCTTTCCTGTGTATGCATAATGTGTGTTTGTGTGTATATATGTGTAAGTATACAAACAACACTCTCACACATATACAGTTGCAATCAGTTTTTTTCTAATTTAGAGGAGGTGAACCCTCTCCTATCTCTCCTTAATTTCTTGAAGAGGAACTCTATCTGAAACTTTGAACTTTCTACTCCCCTCAGCAAGTTCATTTGTACTGCTTTTGCTGATTTTACTAAACAATACAGAACTTGCCAACACAGCCCAACACTACCTTTCTCTTTCATTGTAAATATGTGCGTACACATGTATCTGTGACAGTCTTTCACTCACATAATAAGACATTTGTTTGCACTAATGCTAGGATAGAAAACACTTGGCTTCCAGGTACCTCTCAGTGGATTTGAACCAGAAACAATGTGATTACATTGTGAACTTATGATCTCCAGTGGCAATCATGTTGACATTCATCAGTCAGTAACTCACTAGCTTCCCATCTTGCACAGAAACATTGTGCCATCCTCCCATTCATCCATTCTTGATGACATCTTAGTATAATATATGCATGACATGAAGGTTTATTTATTACTCATTATCATTTGCAGGTCATGCACTGATGTAATCTTTTTCGACCTGTATAATCAGGCTGATCTTTATTGTTACATGGCTAATAGACCAACAGCTGGGCTCATTGACCTATCTATCTATCCATCCATCCATCCATCCATCCATCCATCCATCCATCCATCCATCCATCTATCTATCTATCTATCCATCTATCTATCTATCCGTCTATCTATCCGTCTATCTATTTATCTATCTATCTGTATATCTATCTATCTATCTATCTATCTATCTATTCATATATCCATATCTATATTTATATACATGTGTGTGCATAGATAGATAGATATATAGATAGATATACAGAGATAGATAGATAGATAGATAGATAGATAGATAGATAGATAGATAGATATACAGAGAGATAGAGAGATAGATAACTTTCTTTTATTAGCCACACAGGGCTGCACACAGAGGGGACAAATACAACTGTAGAGCTTTTCTTTAAGAAAAAAAAAGGTAGATAGATAGATAGATAGATAGATAGCATGGGTTGGATGGTTTGACAGGAACCGGCAAGCTAGTGAACTGTCCCAGGCTGTCATTGTCTGCTTTAACATGGTTTCTATGACTAAATGCCCTTCCTAATGCCAACTGCCTTACAGAGTGTACTGGATGCTTTTTGCATGACCCCAGCCCCAGTGTCTTGCAAGAGAGAGTGACCTCTCAGCTGAGAGAGGAAGTGGCTGTGTACCAGGTGAAAGTTTCAGTATAATCGAGAGACAGAGGCAGTCAGAGTGAGATGTGTGTGTGTGTGTGTTCAATCCTTCAATTAAAATTAATGTTTTCCATGCTAGCATGATTTTTGATGGAAATTTATTTGAGGCAGAATTTTACAGCTTCGTAAATATAAATATATATAATAATTGATGAAGGAAATGAAAGATAGATTTAGCACTAGTCTTTATTCAGTTTGACAATCCTTTCGACCCATCCTGCAACTGTTCGTTATGGGTAGGATATTGTGCATCTGATTATTATGTTGCATCAATCTGTGCAGGTACATACTGAGTTGTCCTAGACATTTTGTTCTTGCCTGCTATATTTTGGTTATGACCGGCTAATGGGACTAGCTACAGTTGCTTGTCAGTATATATCATAAAATTAAGATCATACAATCGTAAAATATAGAGAATACAACCTGTCAATGAAAGATTACATTTAGGACGTGTACTTGCACACATATATATATTTGGAATCTATATTTATGTATACGTGTGAAGCTTATGGGCTATTGACTAGGTTCTTGGGCTCAGCTTCATGAGGTTGTGGGTTCAATTCCTGGACCAGATAATACATTGTCCTGGAGCAAGGTGCTTCATTCCACTTTTCTCCAACTTATTCAGCTGTAAATTAGTACCAACCATCTGCTGGTGCAGCCAGCTATTTCATCCTTCAGAGTCCGATTCTTAGGGTTTTGTTGAGTCAATGAGCAGGAGTCCAAAGAATGTATCTATGTCTGCTCACAGCTACATTGACACCTAAAACAGTTAGTGAAACATGGTATAAGCTACCAGGTCATATTCACTTGTGAGTGAGAGAGAACAGCTCCTATATATATATATATATATATATATATATATATATATATATATATATATATTGGTGTGAATGGTTTTTTATATGGCACTGAGTTTACAATACTGTAAATAATAATAATAATGGTATTTTTATATAAGCTTAAAGCTTGTGGCGACCACCGTGAAATGACTAAGGAAAATAGTCTAATAAAGGGGCATATAAGCCCTCGACAGGAAAAAGAAGACTTTCCTATCTGTGTGGGAGTCGAACCCACATCCCTTTGTTAATGCGGCTAAGTTTATCTTTACCCAGCAAATCAGCCTCCCCATTTCTGTCAAATTTAAGAACAATAATAGTGTGTGTTTGTTTTTATATAAACAGACTTTTTATATGCTTTCGATGCAAGTGGGTTTTTTTATATGGTGCTGATCGTAACAAGCTTTAAGCTTATGTAAAAAAACCATTATTTACAAGATTGTAAAATCGGCGCTGTATAAAAAACCATTCGCACCGAAAGCATATAGAAAGTTAGTTTACATAAAAACAAGCATGAACTATTATAGTTCTTAAAACAAGATGAGGACAAATATCCGTCAAATGTAAATAATGTGCATAATTCCTCACCTCTTAAATATAGAACTGGTAATACCCAGTTTCACACCATTAATGTTAAGATTAAGGGCTTCCCGTATTGGTGGTGCCCGCAAAAAAAATTTTTCTGGAGAATTCAGGGCCAAGAGCCCACAAAACAAAGCAAAATAACACAGAATGTGATTTAGGATAGTGGACATGGATGAACAGACAAGTAAAATACGGCCTTAGGGCCAAGAAAACAGGAATGGTGGGTTACGCTTAGAAGATATCCTAAAGAATAGAGAATGGGGAGACAGGGAATTTGTGACAGTTCAGCTACGGGACCAGTGTGAGAAAGGGAGAAAGCTGGCTGCGGGTCATGTGATGGCAGCAGGCACATGTATATATATCATCATCATCATCATCATCATTTAACGTCCATTGCCCATACTGACATGGGTTGGACGGTTTGACCAGGGCTGGCAAGCAGGAGGGCTGTACCAAACTGTAGTCTGATTTGGCATGGTTTCTACAGCTGGATGCCCACCTTCCTAATGCCTACCACTCCAAGATGCTCAATATAGAAAACACATAGTAGTGCTCAATGCTTATCGTTGTTCGGTAAGAAATTGTCGAACCCTCATACGTCATCTAACAATGGGAGAGTCCATCAACATATATATGTGTGTGTGTATGTGTGTTTTATATATATATATATATATATATATATATATATATATATATATATAAATACATATGTATATAAATACATATATGTATTTATGTGTGTATGTGTGTGTGTATATATTTACACATAAATACATACATACATATATATATATATATATATATATACTGTAAATCCTCGAGTATAATCCGTATTTTTTCCCCAAAATTTAATGGTCAAAATCCCTAGTGCGTACTATATACGAGGTTAAAAATGAAAAATATTTTCTAAGCAACGTCCGAGTCTCTATTTGCTGTCTGGCGATGTTTATTCAGGCGCATTTTGTGATGTCGGGTGCAAAAATACCTTAAGCTAAGCCTGAAAGAAATGAAGTCATAAAAGAATCATCCATAACTTGCAGTAAGCAACATTTATTAAAATAAAAGTATTCAGAACACAGATTAACATGTAACAAAAACAATTTGCAAACATATTAACTTTTGATATGCCTGCAGATAGCACAATAGATTTCAGTGGTACATCGTCAATTACAATTAAAATCATGGGCCACGAAAAAATCCATTTTACCATCATGATAGCTTGTATGGCTGACGGTACCAAACTTAAACCTTATATAATATTCAAACGTAAAACAGCACCCAAAAAACGTGGAATTTCCAACAAGGATTATTGTTAGATATCAACAAAACGGCTGGATGGATGATGTGTTATTTAGAGATTGGATTGACACTGTATGGGGAAATCGTCTTGGTGGAGCAATTAAACAGCACAACAGCTTGCTTGTACTAGATGCTTTTAGATGCCACAGAGGTGAAGATAAACTGAAGCATTTAAAAAAACATCACAAAACAGATGTTGCTATCATTCCAAGGAGTATGACCTCCATATTGCAGCCATTAGATGTCTCTATTAACAAACCAATTAAAAACAAATTGCGTGATTTATGGACTGAATGGATGTCGACTGGAGAAAAGTTGTTCACTAAAGGTGGAAGGGTTCGCGCTCCCGACCTGACTTTGATATGCAAATGGATCGTGTATGAATGTAATGAACTTGATCCCCAAATTATTGTGAAAAGTTTTATCAAATGTTGTATATCATCTGCACAGGATGGTACTCAGGATGACATTGTATGGAAAGATGAAATAAATGCAAGTGAATCTTCTGATGTTGACTATGAATCTGACGATGACGGAGATTTACACTACAATGATGCTGACATGTTTACGGAGGAACAAATGGAACAGTTATTTGATGCTGAAAGTGACGTTGAATTTGAAGGATTTGAATAAATGTTTTTGCTTTTGCTTTTGTAACTGATAGCAATAAATATGTAAAGGCAATTTACTTAATATTTATTTTTCACTGACGTTATTACTGTTATTTCTTTATTTTCTGCAAATAAAGTGCACAAAAAAGCTACACGTTTGCATTATGTTATATATACAATAATAGTAATAAAGGATGTTACCGTAAATATGTTTACAAACCAAGGACGTTATATAGACCTCCTTGACTCAAGTTAGAGAAGGAGTGCGTATTATACACAAGGTCTAGGTTTTTCAGAGGTACAGCCCCCTAAAAATCCCCTGCGTATTGTACTCAAGGGCGGACTATACTCGAGGATTTACGGTATATAAAACACACATAAAAAACATATAAAACACACATAACGAAAGAGAGAGAGTGTGTGTGAGAGAGAGAGAGAGAGAGAAGCATTCACACGTTTTGTTCAGTAATGGAATTTTAGATTTTAGTATTTTTACTTTGTTTTTTGTTGTTTTTTGTTTTTTTTGTTACATTGTTGACATTTTAAAAATTGTAAATCACTTTATCACATATGTTTACTTTAAGAAACAAGTTGTTGCTCCGTTTATTAGAAATATCAGCCAAACTTTCATAGCTTACACCCTACCTTTTTGAAAAACATGGAAGTGCATTGTGAGTAATGGAGCATGAAACAAATAAGATGAAATGGTCTTCACTGGAATGCCTTTCTTCATAGACCTGGTCAAACAAGGATAACTTGAGAGTTAAACATCAACTTAATTAAATGGTTAGCAGAGTTAACCTTTTAGCATCCAGATTACTCTATCAAATGTAATGCTTATTTATTCATATTGCAAAAGCGGTGAGCTGGTAGAATCATTAGCACACTGGGTAAAATACTTAGTGGCTTTTCATCATTCTGATTTCAATTCTACTAAGGTTAACTTTGCCTTTCGTCCTTTCAGGGTCAATAAAATAAGTGTCTGTTGAGCTCTGGGGTCACTGTAATTGACTTACCCTGAGCTTTCTGGCTTTGTGCTAAAAATTTGAAACTTGTTCGTTCACATCGCTTTCAATTAATCATAAATTATCTTGTAGCTTCAAGATTTTGATGATGTGATTGTTTATTTTTTAGAATGACATTGCAGGATAAATCTGAGTGGTCAGATCTAGTCAATTTGAACATAGAATTAGTACAATATTTTGCCCAGATATGGTCAGTTTATTTACTAAAAGGTTTATAAATTCATGACAGGAACTAGGTGAAGGCACATGGCTCAGTGGTTAGAGCATCGGGCTCACAATCATGAGGTTGTGAGTTTGATACCTGGACTGAGATGTGTGTTGTGTTTTTATTTCACATTACTCCAGTTCACTTAGCTGTAGGAATAAGTTGCAAAGTCACTGGTACCAAGCTGTATCAGCTTTTGCTTTTTCCCTTGAATATCATCGGCGGCATGGAGAGGGAAGGCTGGTAGGCATGAGCGACTACTGGTCTTCCATAATCAACCTTTCCCAGACTTGTACCTCAGAGGGGAACTCTCTAGGCACAAGGAACTAACCAGGACAGTGTTATTAGCAGTTCCTCACAACACTTTTGCCTGCTTAGCTTGATCTGCATATCTTTATGTGTGCGTGTGTTTGTGTATATGCACACATACATATGTGTGTGTGTGTGTGTGTGTATTTTGTTGACTCCGAAAGGATGAAAGTCAACATCAGCAGGATTTGAACTAAGAATGTAAAGATAGAAGAAAAAATGCTGCTCAGCATTTTGCCTAATGTGCTGATTCTGCCAACTCAATAATAATAATGTAATAAAATGGCAAATGTTTTGGTGCATGACTTTCAGCCCACCCTGCATGTGTGTGTGTGTATATATATATATATATATATATTTATGTATGGAGGCATAATGGCCCAGTGGTTAGGGCAGCGGACTCGCTGTCATAGGATCGCGGTTTCGATTCCCAGACCGGGCATTGTGAGTCTTTATTGAGCAAAAGCACCTAAAGCTCCACGAGGCTCCGGCAGGGGATGGTGGCGAACTCTGCTGTACTCTTTCACCACAACTTTCTCTTACTTCAAAGGGTCAGCCTTGTCACACTGTGTCACATTGAATATCCCCGAGAACTACATTAAGGGTACACGTGTCTGTGGAGTGCTCAGCCACTTGCACGTTAATTTCACGAGCAGGCTGTTCCGTTGATCGGATCAACTGGAACTCTCGATGTCGTAAGCGACAGAGTGCCAACAACAATATATGTGTGTGTGTGTGTGTGTGTATAATGTATTGATCCATGATAGAAAATTCAGCAAAACAAAGTACTCCATCGGGTGAGAGATAAATATCATTATTTAAAGGATACAATACATGTATTAAAGTGCTACTAATAGTTCCATATGTTGAAATAACTCAAACATTTAAAAATTGCTATGCCAATCACATAGCCTACTTCCGACATAAGGACAAAAGTAAAGCTACTAAGTTGACTAGCTATGCATGGACTTTGAAAGATAACAAAACACCACATGTGATTAAATGGAAAGTAATTGAGAAATCCATACCTTATGTGAATGGATCAAATAAATGTAGACTTTTTTTAGCTGAATGTAAAGATGGACAAAATGCTGCTAAACCTTTTGCCCAGCATGGTAACAATTCAGCGAGCTCGCAGTCTTAATATTAATAATATTGGGTGGCGAGCTGGCAGAATCGTTAACATGCCAGACGAAATGGTTAGTGGTATTTCGTCTGCCGTTATGTTCTGAGTTCGGATTCCGCCAAGGTTGACTTTGCCTTTCATTCTTTCGGGCTCGATTAAATAAGTACCAGTTATGCACTGTGGTCGATGTAGTTGACTTAATCCCTTTGTCTGTCTTTGTTTGTCCCCTCTATGTTTAGCCCCTTGTGGGTAATAAAGAAATAAATAATAACAATATTGGTATAGTAGTGGTGGTGGTGGTGGTGGCAGCGGTATCATTATCATCATAAAGGAAAGAAGAAACAACAGAATAAGCAGATGGAAAGAAAATGGAATTACACGGTCAATTTATGCAGCAAACTGAGAATGAGGAAAGTAAAAGATATTGGTACTGGCTGATGGACAGAAACTTAAAATGAGTGACTGAAGAGTTAATTATAGCTGCTCAGGAACATGCTATTTGGATAAATCTGTTAAAATCAAAGATCAACAAAACTAAGTTTGATAGCAAATGTATGCAGGAATGGAGACAAAAGTATTAATCATCTCTTGAATGAATGCAGAAAGCTAGCACAGAAAAAGTAGTGCTGATATGACTGTGTAGATAAAAGGGTACATTGGGATGTTAGCTGGATGTGTGACTTGAGGTTGTGACAAAGAAAAAGAATTACAGGACCTTATGAGACTTGCCCATGAAGCCTGACCATACTATTGAAGCAAGAAGACTAGATATACAAGAAGACTAGATAAACAAACATTGTAAGATCATAGACTTTGCAGTTCCCTATGATAACAGAAATGATACCAATGAAATTGGAAAAAAACCCCCAAAAACTGAGAAATGTCTAGATTATAGCTAGAGAGCTGAAGAGACTGTGGAAGACTAAGAGAACAACAATTCCTGTGGTGATTGGTGAACTTGCACAGCACCCAAGATGCTAGCTAAGAGACTGAAAGATATTAGAATTGAGACTTGAATTGTCGACCTGCAGCAAAATACCATTCTATTTTGTGTAAGAATCCTAACAAAGATTCTTGAGATTTGAGGAGACTTATTGTCATCAGACCTTAAGATAATAGTCCTGCTAATTAAATAAGCAAGTACTAGCTTGATGATGAGAGTAGTAGTAGTAGTAGTAGTAGTAGTAGTAGTAGTAGTAGTAGTAGTTACATAGCCAAGTTGGATGTCAATTTTTAATCTTTCAAATCTTAAAGCCTTATTATGTCCTGATTCACTGTCAGAAAGCAAATCTTTTTGGTCCAAAAGGTTTTGAAAATAAACACCCACAACACAGAGGTGTGGATGAATTTTCACTCAAATGCACACACACACACACAACACACACACACGCACATATGTGCGTGCTTGCATTCGCTCACCTTCATGTGCAGAACCTTGAATGGTGACACACTTCTGCGTCTCTCTCACTCTATCTATCTATCTAATATATATATATATATATATATATATATATATATATAAAGAGAGAGAGAGAGATAACAGCACTACCATTTGATGTAAAATTCTGCTGAAAATTGAGAAGCTTCTCAAACAGAAAACAGGAACCAAGAGTCAACACACATATAAAAAAGAAATCACAAAATCTACCAGGACTTTTTTACTGTTGTATAATTTTTAAACTCTGTATTGATTATTTTATCTCATAACAAACCGTATTTGCACGATCCTTTTTGCTTTACTGCAAAGTATGCAAACACACTTTTATTAACCATCAATATATTCTGAAGATAAAACTGAAAGTATTGTTCCAAACTAAATATAAAGGAGGGATAATGAAATAAAATCTTTTTTAACCCTTTAGCATTTAAACCTGCCCTATCTAACCCAAATATTCTGCCCATTTTGTGTTCAAACTGGACAAACCTAGCGTCTCACACCTATTTTACAATATCATTCTGAAAAATAAACATTGCTGACGCTGAAATCTCAAAGCTGTGAGATAATATATGATTAATTCAAAACAATGTGAATAATTTAGCATTATATTTGGCGGAGTAATCTGAAAGCTAAAGGATTAACGAAATGATTAGAGATGGAGATTCAGGTATGAATGTGTCAATGGCTGCAGGAATGGCATTGTAGTTAAGCTTACTTCCAAACTGCATGGTTCTGCATCATACCTTGCACAAATGTCTTTTACTGTAGTCTGGGTCAGCCAAAGCCTTGTGAGTGAATTTAGTAGATGGAAACTGGAAGAAGCCCATTGCGTGTGTGTGTGTGCTTGTGTCTCCTTGTCTTGACATCGCATGTTAGTTGTAAATGAATGTCAGAAATAGCATTGTTCATATCCATTTTTCTGCAAAAACATGTCTAGCCGTAGAGAAATATATGCTTGGAAACAGGTGAGGGTTGGTGACAGGAAAGGAACCTGGCCATAAAAAATATCAACAAATTCTTTTTGACTCATGCAGGCTTGGAAGGACATTAAATGATGATGATGAGCATTTGTGTATATATGTATATATATTCACATTTATATGGACAATGGACATTAAATGCTAATGATGTATTTATATACATATGTATATGTATTCACAGTTATATATGTATATGTATTTACATTTTTATACATATATGTATATGTATTTACATTGTGTATATATGTAATTGTATTCACACTTATTTAGCTATTTTGTTAGAACTTTCAACTATGTACACAGACATGGAGACAAGGTATACCTTCATTTCTTGTAGTCTAGAAGGAAGAAAAAAACACCACCCTCAACCCTATTTCACATCTACTTATCAGGACATTTTATTTTTCATAAAACAGTTATCAAATTTCCATATCCTGACCATAAAAGCAGTTATCTTCTGCTAACCACACCCTTCCTTTTTATATACATTATAATAAATGTCTCGCATATTACAAACACTGAAACCAATTTCAGCTATAGGTACTTCAGTGATGCTTTTCTTCAATTTTTTGTTTTATGCTGCATACCCATGCCAGTGACACAAAAGGCATCTGTGCCAGTGACAAGTATAGGCACCTACTACACTCTTGGTGTGGTTGGCATAGGAAGGGCATCCAACCATAGAAATCAGGCCAAATTAGACTGGAACCTGGTACAGCTCTTTGGTCTACCAGTTCCACTCAAACTATCTAACCCATGACAGTATGGAAAGCGGACATTAAATTATGATGATGGTGTTGATGATGCATATCAACCTTTGTCATTATTCACTGAATTATACACACACACACACACACACACACACACACACACACATATATACATAAATATATATGTATGTGTTTGTATGTGTATATATATATATATATTCGCCTGACTGGCCTTCGTAGGATTTTCGAGCGAGATCGTTGCCAGTGCCCCTGGACTGGCTCTTGTGCGGGTGGCACATAAAATGCACCATTTTGAGCGTGGCCGTTGCCAGTACCGCCTGACTGGCCTTCGTGCAGGTGACACGTAAAAGCACCCACTACACTCTCTGAGTGGTTGGCGTTAGGAAGGGCATCCAACTGTAGAAACTCTGCCAAATCAGATTGGAGGCTGGTGTAGCCATCCGGTTTCACCAGTCCTCAGTCAAATCGTCCAACTCATGCTAGCATGGAAAGCGGACGTTAAACGATGTTGATGATGATGATGATAAATGTGTGTGTATTTTTTCAATGTGTACAAATAACACAGAAAAAAATAAATAGTTACCAGGGTAGCAAAAGTTCACATAAGTGCCAAGGATGTTGCTGCCTACTTACAAAGGTAGAAATTCCAGGGTTTAGTGAAATGTTTTTGTATTGCATAGATAAATTATATATATATATATACATATATATATATATATATATATATATATATATATATATATATATATATATATATGTATGTATGCATGTATTTATATATATATATATATATATATATATATATATATATATATATATATGTGGACACATGCACATTTACTAACCACTTAGACAGCACTCTATGTAGATACACAACATCCACACTATAACACATGTAGTCATCTCCTACTCATTCACTTCATGTACGAACTCCTTCCTCTGAATGTCTTTCCTTTCGCATAAACAGTACCCTACTTCTCTAGTAATCTCTCAATATCACCTTTTTCTATCACACATTCACTTCATCCTTCTTTCATTTTGCCTCTTTTTCTCTCTTTCTCTCTTTCCAGATGTTGTTTTCTTGAGTGGACAATCTGTGCCGCTGTCATCACTGGCAACAAGATGTCCGAAACTGGAGTTCTGGATAATTCTTACATGTCACTGACTGTGGTGAGCTTTCTTGCGTTTATGTTTCTTTATGAATATGTCAGTCCCTGGATATCCTGCTGGCTGTGCCCAAAATACAAGACCCTTACGGAAAAACAACAGATTAACTGGAACACAAGGTAAGAAGATTTGATTTGATTTGATTTCTACCTGTCTTATAGATTCACTTACATATCACTGTCCACCTTTTCATCTGTTTGACTGTCTGAATGATGAT
This sequence comes from Octopus bimaculoides, assembly GCF_046866305.1. Lineage (NCBI taxonomy): Eukaryota > Metazoa > Mollusca > Cephalopoda > Octopoda > Octopodidae > Octopus > Octopus bimaculoides. The sequence continues at coordinate 94,165,061 of NC_142935.1, forward strand.
TACCAGTTGCTAATCTTGTCATCATCATCACCATTGTCAAATTGTCACTGGTGGTGATGGTGTGTGTGTGTGTGTGTGTGTGTGGAGGGGTGATGTTTAAGCTCAGATCAGTTCTGACCAAGCTACATTTGGTCAAAAGCAGTTATGACCAATCTGCAGCCCATGGGATTTTCTGAATGGCATGCCTAATGAGAAATTACCTTGTATTTTTAAGTAGTATGGCCTGCCAGTTAATGAGCCATGTCTCATGCATCCTGCTTCTTGTAAAAGATTACTCATACCTGATCAAAAGAATTAGTCATGAAAACCCTTCATATGTTTAGACAGTGTATCCATAACTTCCTAATGAAACCTATCCTTTTTTTCTAAGATTTTATGGTGTAGTTTGAGGGATCTTGACTACTATTTCTTGCAGGTTGGGTGATAATTAAAAGGTTCCCCTCTTGGCTCAAGGAAACATTTCTTATGAGCACTGGTGTTCCTGTAAGGAGTATTGTAGAGTAGAGTATGAGGTGTGCTGTAGAGCAAAGGATAAGAAATACTGTACAGCAAAGATAAGGAATATTGTAGAACAGAGGGAAGGACTCCTGTAGCACAAGGGGTAAGGAGTAGTTTTAAGTGGTTGTATGGAGTACCGTACAGCAAATATAAGGTGTAATGTTGAGCAGAAGGAAGAAGTACAGAAATAGTAAGGTAAGGTGTATTGTAGGGCAGAGATGCTGAGTACTATACAGCAAAAGTAAGTAGTACTGTGAAGCAAAGGAAAGGAGTATTTTTGGGTAGTAATAAGGAGTACTGTACAGAAATGGTAAGGTAAGGGGTATTGTAGAGCAGAGGTAATGAATTACATAGAGCAAGAAGAAAATTGTTATCTTGACCTAGTTTCAATAATTTTAGTTCAAAGACCATTTTGCATATGTCACCAATATCCTTGGGAAAAGACATAAAACACAACATGGCATTTCCTCTTCACCACAATCAGATTAAATAGCGCGTGTGTGTGTGTGTGTCTCTATCTGGTGCATATTATGTTCCTGCAAATTGATGGTCTTTAGTACAATGTACAGCCAGGAGCTTCATAAACTAGAATTAAATAGGATGACTAGAATTTTCCTGGATTAAATCTACCCATGACAATAAAGTTATGGCCATACCAGAATATGTTGAAATTTCATAGAAATTTAGATTTTTTCACATTCAACCACACTAGTGAATGATAAAACACCAGCACAACCCCAGTTGCATCAAGTAATGATCATGTATTTTGAAGAATGAATACAGCCATTTGCGGTTGTGTTTCTTATTGTGTGTTTGTATGTGTGTATATATTTATAACTATAAAAGAGAGTTTGTGTGTGTGTGTGCATGCGTGTGTATGTTCCTTATGCATTCCAAAACCAAGTTGCTGATTTTCACGTAAGGGGAGTCAAAAGATTCAGTAAGCTTTTGGCTACCAACTAAACTATATTTTCATTCACATATTTGCATCACAAAAATTTCATTTTTCTTTTACTCACCTATCCACATTTTATATCACCACCACAATGACGATGACATCACATCTTCTATATGCGTGTGTTTGCACGTTCATTACCTACATTAGGCCGATGACTGACAAGTATATGTGTGTGACAGTGTATGTGTCTGTCAGTTTACATACATTTTTGTGATGACTGATACACACATATGCATCTAAAGACACACACAGGAACAGAGATAGGCTTCACATGTGTGTCTCTTAGTTCATGTATGTAACTTCCCTTCCCCTACCCCCAACAATGAAATGCGCAGATATTGAAAGTTTACTTGCAGCCTGGACTTCAAACAAACAACAACGTTCACTTTCAAGTACTACCAACATGAAGATTTGGCTGATTTAACACCACTCACAATACTCGCAAATATATCTGAAAAAAAATATTATTCTGGTTATTATAACAAATTCAGAAACTTGGCGAAGCAGAAAGCCACTGCGGCTCTTTCAGTATAATCACAGAAATGTTATTCCACTCCTTTTAACCAGTTTCAAGATAATGTTTTTTTAACAGTCCTTGTATTCTTCATCACTGTGAGTATCAACGTCGCACAACCTTTTTACTGCGTTACTCAGTATTTATTCTACAGCCTATAATGTTACACAGTTCAAAAACAGCATCTTCCTTTTTATTCACTTTGTTCAGCATTCGTTTCAAAATTGTCAAATAAATTATTTTTGTATGTAAAATTGAATTATGCCTTCTGAATTTTCTTGGACTTCCATTTTCTTCACCGTTACATTCATTCAATCGTGAATTTTATAACATTTAGTACATGTTACAAATAACCATTTACTTTCTGTACTTTCTTACATTGGTAATGCATAGTAACTTTTGCTAGATTCGTGACTTTCCATTTTTTTATAGCATAACTATGTTACAGAAAGTATGTTTTGCACCTATATTGACTACATTTCATTTCGCTTGAACTTCATGTGTGTACATTTTGCTGTTTTCAATATTATCAATTCTATGAATGTGTGTGTGTGTTTCTGCATTCATTACGTCTATAGTAAATTATAGTAAAGAACATTTTACACTGTTTTAATGAGCCCACATCTAATGAAGTAGCCATCCTTATGGTTGGTGATCCCCATGAAAATCATGATATTCTCATTTGTGTTCGAGATAACAATCTTTACTCCAAAGTACTGTTGCTGAATATCTCTTGTTGTGAGATTTAAAAATAGTAATTTTCAAATCTTAAACATGTTTCACAGACTCATCCCTCTTATGATGCTCTCCAGTATAATCTTATTCTGTGGAATGGACAAGATGGATATTATTTCAATATTCCTCGGATTGAACCTGCAACAAGATAGCAAATTACAAACAAAAGGGTGTCATCAAATGACTTCTATTCTTACCAACTGATGTTAAGACCAGTACAATCAAATCCTTTCTACTACATACTGAAATTTGGGGGAAGGAGACCAGTTGATTACATCGACCCCAATGTCTCACTAGTACTTAATCTATCAACTGCGAAAGGATGAAAGGCAAAGTTGACCCTGGCGGCATTTGAACAGGTGAAATACTGCTCAAGCATTTTGCTCGTCATGCTAACGATTCTGTCAGCTCGCTGCCTTCCAGAACAATCAAATCAATAACACATGTCAAATAAACTTTATTTTCATTTACATATTTTCTACGTTATCTCAATAACCAGCTATAGTTATTTCAAATACACTTCTCTATAATGACCAAGTTTCATTAGAAAATGAAAATAGTTTCAGACTTTCAATTTGAACCAAAATTACAAAGTGTTGCATTACGAGAGTGACGATGTGTGAATAATCAAAGTAATGTTTCTCCAAATTAGTCACATGCATATTATAATAAAGAAAGCTGCTTATCATCTATCTACCAAATAAACTATGTTTTTGACTCAACAACTCTTTTTTTACAACTAAAATAACCTCAACAACTAGGTTGGGTTGCACAATTTTGAGTTTATTTTCGGACAATATTTTGATTTGCTTCTAATGTATTACTTTCTTCACACATTTGTAGAATTCTACTCATACAAACATTTATGAAAATGTACACATAAATATTGTATTAAAATAAGCCACAACCAAAAAAATTGCATAAAAGACATCAATTTTTCTATATGTTATGAGGAAATACAGCCTCTCTCTTTCTCTCTCTCTTTCTTACATACTCAAAAAAGATGTATGCATATGTATTTATGGGCAATGGTCAAGAATACGCACTCCCTGTGTTTAGGGTTAGGGTTACACCGAAAACAGGTGGTGTGCGTATTCTTTACTTCCACCTATTTAAGTATATGTATATGAAAGATAATGTGTGTGTGTGGGAAAGAGAGAGAGTGAATGAGTGAGTGCTACTTGCACAAACATGCAAAGAATTTCATACATCACAACATACACCTTCACTCACTCACTCTCTCTCTCTCACACGCACGTCCATTTCATATACATGTACATCTTACATTTTCTCCTCTCACTTCAAAGCAAATGTCGCCATTTCACTTTATCCTCCCCCTCAATTTCTGCTTTCTTCAAAGCATACAGAAATTAAAACAATTTTAGAGAAATTAACGAACAAACATATGACCCCATATATTTTGAGTTGACAACTTTGCTTCTTCAAATGAAAGAATGCCATAAGAAACTTCCTTTGGTACGCACACATGCATACACACACTAAGTAAAACTTCTGTGTGAATTATGTTAATTCTTGCAGTGTGCATGTGCAAATTTATAGCTCAAACCCAATTGAAATGATCTTTCTCTCTTGTGTAATTTGTGTTTGTGATGAGCGTATTTAAAAACCTGACCTTCGATATAAACTTAAAAGGGAGTTTTCCCAGAAATCCTATCCTCTACTTCTTCCTTCTAGCATGTCTAAGGTGACATTTCTGCCCCCCCCCCCTTATTTTTAAAATTTTTTTTGCAATGCAGGAGATTAGTATTTCACCCACAAAACACATTCTCAATATTTTAATTTTCTCCCTCTCCACACCAAATTCCATTTTTACTCTTTTTTCAAATCTAAAATCAAACTGCACTCATCAAATCTTGCACTAAGAATAAGCCCAAAGTGAAAAATAGCTACCTGCTTTTATAACAAGTTTGTGCAGGTAGTTTATCTCATCTCCTTCCGAATTTTAGTTCATGCAATTGAAAAAACCGCATTATTTATGGGATGACCCAGTATATATGTATGTGTGTATGTATATATGTGTGTATGTATATATGTGTGTGTACAGATGTATGTGTGTGTGTATATATATATATATATATATAGATAGATAGATAGATATATGAAGGAATGAATAGAGATGGCGTTTTTGAGCGGATAATTTTGTTACAAGAAAAAATCTTTTGCTATTTAAGCAACTGGTAAAATATACATTTTTCAGTTTAAAAATGGCTACAGGAAACTTGAAACTCATGCCAGAGTAACTCACAGTAAATATTATTATTAAGATTAAAATAAAAATTATCCCCTAAAAAGAAGCCATCTTTACTCATTCTTACAATTATATATAATACTGTACCAAGAACTGTCATCTAAATTATGCAAAATGAAAATAACACTGACACCTCATTTTAACAGATACATTTACAAAAATTACATAAAAATATCTTGAAATATTAAAGAGAAAATTTATTCAATAGAATCACCATTGGCTTCAATCACAGCCTCCAGACAACTTTGGAATGTCCTGCAACCCTTCTGGATGGTCTCCTTGTTTAAGTTGGTAACTGCTGCTATAATTCTTGCCTTCAGGTCATCTTTGGTGTTGCAAAGAGTTTTGTTTGTCTCTCACTCAACTGCACCCTACGCATAATAATCAAGGGGGTTGCAGTCTAGGAAGTTAGGTGGCCATATGTTAGTTGGTGATGTGGTTGCAGAAATTGTCTGACAGCCATGACTGGGTTCTCCTGCTTGTATGGCATGGTGCAGGGTCCTGTTGCCAGACACAGGGTCTCCCAGCAGCCACTACCTCCTCCATGAACTTGATGTAGGCCTCCATGTTGATTCTGAGGCTATGTGGGAAGATGAATGGAGGCATAACATCGCCATCACTAGTAATTACTCTAAACACCATGATGCTGACTGGATGTTTGATTTTTATCACTCTCAGTACATGTCCTAAGATTGCACTGTCCTCAGATTGACACCCAAATACTCTGAAATGTTTGTATTGGAGTTTCCGGCACAAATGCTAAGCAGCACAGCATGTCGTTTCCAAATTTCTGGCAGAGTGGATTGCATCATGGTGCTGTTTTTCTCATAGATGGTACCTAACTAACCCTACTATATTGTGGATCGACAAAATCAAAAACAAACAATATGAATGAACGAAATTAAAAATATAAAATGGCGACAATTTACCCATCGCACCTTGTATATATGTAAAAGTGTATGTATATATATATATATATATATATATATATATATATATATATTTGCCAGTGCCCTTGGACTGGCTCTTTTGCGGGTGGCACATAAAATACACCATTTTGAGCGTGGCCGTTGCCAGTACCGCCTGACTGGCCTTCGTGCGGGTGACACGTAAAAGCACCCACTACACTCTCTGAGTGGTTGGCGTTAGTAAGGGCATCCAGCTGTAGAAACTCTGCCAAATCAGATTAGAGCCTGGTGTAGCTATCTGGTTGACCAGTCCTCAGTCAAATCGTCCAACCCATGCTAGCATGGAAAGCGGACATTAAACGATGATGATGATGATGATGATATATATATACATATGTGTGTGTGTGATATATAAATATGTATATATAATTGAAGAAAACTGAGTCGGGAAAAGGGAGTATGGTTGGACATTTGTTTAATGCCCAAATTGGAAGTATACTTTCAATACTACTGGGTAATTCTGAAGGTGGACAAGCTCTATACTGTACTCTAATACGTTCCTAACTGAATATAACACAACTATATATATATATATATATATATATATATATATACTATATATATATACACATGTATGTGTGTGTGTATGTATGTAAATGTGTGTATTTGTATGTATATATACACACCTACACACACACACACACACACACACACACACACAGAAATACTATTTATTAAAGCCCAAAAAATCTTGAAACTGTTGCTCAGAATTTCACATGACCATTCCTCAGACAGTTGTCATGATACTGAATAATAAATTATGTGTGTATGTACAATATAATGATATAATAAAATTAGAGTTCAGTGAATAATCTGGTCGACCTGATTTGGTAAATTGATTTTGAAAAGATATAGCAATCTTAGGTAGCCTGCCAACAGGGTTAAGTTTAGTAGGGGAATAAAAATATGAACAATAATTAAATTGATAAAACATTATGTAAAAGCTAGGAAAATAAAAATAAAATAGACTCTGTCTAGATATGGGAATTGCATATATTTATAAGGAATATAACAGAAGTGCAAAGGGAGATGTTTTTTTTTGATATAAATTGAAAATTAGAATTAAAATAAAAAAGGTGTAGATGAGATGAAAAGTAAACCAAGAGACAAAAATATGACTTGTTTCTCTACCAAATCCACTCACAAGTCTTTGGTGGGCTTAGGCCTACAGTAGAAGACACTTGCCCCAAGTGCTGTGCTGTGGAACTGAACCCAAAATCACATGGTTAAGAAGCAAACAACCACATTGTATGTGTATATATATATATATATATATATATATATATATATATATATATATATATATATTTATATATATGTGTGTGTGTGTGTATATATATATATATATATATATATATAGATAGATAGATAGATAGATAGATAGATAGATTCTTAATTAAAAATTAGGTAAAAATAAATCTATAAAAAACAAATTAACATAAGCTTTATAGAAAATATGTAAAGAATCTTTGTAAGTGCTTTCAGATGTTTTTTTTTTTTTTTGAAAGCGTCAACAAACAATTTCAATAAAATTGGCAAGACAGAATAAAATTGTGATTCACTACAATTTCATCTGGCAAATTGTCAAAATTGCAATAAAGCCAACTTCTCAAAATATTGTTTACATGCCCTCAAACTCACTGAAATGCTCTCGCTATACTTCTCCTAATTTTGGCCAAACACTATCGATCATCAGCTGTTTAAAAAAAAAAAAAATAGACACACACCATCCAAACCCTACTATCAAGCATCCCATTATCTAGAGCAGAGGTTTTCAAACTTTTTGACTTGCGGACCCCTTTATATTTCAGGCTTTACCTTATAAACGCTTATGAAATTTATACATAAATATTTCAGGCTTTACCTTATAACCGCTTATGAAATTTATACATAAATATTTGCTTAAAATAACATATATTTTTACATTTATTTAACAGTATTTAACAAATAGGTTTATTGTCAATTAAAAGATTTCGATTAAAAAACATATATAAAATCAAATTGCCCATAAAAAGTATTTGCTGTCCACGGACCCCCTATCTTGGCCTTGCGGACCACAGTTTGAAAACCCCTGATCTAGAGAATAAATTCCTATATAAAGACAAAACATCATATATTCAGCTAAAGTACCAACAACAAATTCCTTTGGAAATTACTGCCTTAAATTGATGATGATGATAACAGTTTTTCATATATGAAGATCATGAAATGACAACAAGACCTTAAGGCTGTGTAAACCAATTCTTGAATGACAGGCTCTGGCACACATAGGGCAAATATGTGGGCTTCAGTCGGATGGGGAATGTGATGATGACTCTTGCCTTCTTTGGTGCATCTAATCCACTGCAGTTGCTCTGGTCTTCTCAAAATTGCTTGCAACAGTCTGGATGCAATCTTACCACACTTCCCTAGGTAAGCGGGTATTTCACATCACCAACTACAAAGTCCTCCAGCAAAGCAATGCCCTAAGCATTGAGACCATGCTTCTGCTCAGGCAGCTGAGATGGGTGGGCCATGTCTCACACATAGCCAAATCCAGAAGGTCATATTCTATAGCAAGCTCAGCCAAAACAAAAAAAAAGACATTAGACTAATCTCTGACAAATTCAAATTGCATTATGTCCAACACCTGCCCTCATTAAGCAAACCACATATGGACCCAAAAAAATCTTCCAAAATCTCCTCATTCTATTTATATGGAACATTATTGACAGTGTAAGATCATGCACACCACCTCCAAATTGTGTGTCCTCTGATATCTTAAAAGAGAACTTATCCTCTTCATTACTCACAGCATCCTAAATCTTAAAACTGAGCTAATTTCTTTGTGCAGACACTAGGGAAAATTCCCTTCTCGAAGCTTAACTCTACAGCCCATTAGTTTAAGACTCCAACAAAGACATAACACAACCAATTAGGTTTATTCATATCACCGTTGTTTAAACAATGTAAACAATATAGGCGTAGGAGTGGCTGTGTGGTAAGTAGCTTGCTTACCTACCACATGGTCCCGGGTTCAGTCCCACTGCGTAGCATCTTGGGCAAGTGTCTTCTACTATAGCCTCGGGCTGACCAAAGCGTTGTGAGTGGATTTGGTAGACGGAAACTGAAAGAAGCCCGTCGTATATATGTATATATATATATATGTATGTGTTTGTGTGTCTGTGTTTGTCCCCCCAACATCGCTTGACAACTGATGCTGGTGTGTTTATGTCCCCGTAACTTAGCGGTTCGGCAATAGAGACCGATAGAATAAGTACTAGGCTTCTAAAGAATAAGTCCTGGGGTCGATTTGCTCGACCAAAGGCGGTGCTCCAGCATGACTACAGTCAAAAGACTGAAACAAGTAAAAGAGTAAAAGAGTAACTACAAAATCATAACAATGTATGTAAACATTTTTATGTATATTTATATGTATGTGCATGTAATTCAAAGGGTCAGCCTTGTCACACTGTGTCACGCTGAATATCCTCGATAACTACGTTAAGGGTACACGTGTCTGTCGTAAGCGACGGAGTGCCAACAACAACAACAGCATGGAGGTATGTGGAAAGCTGTGAGTGTGTATTTATTTATGTGTGTGCCTGTCCTCACATTTGTGTTTGTTTTTGTGCTTCTATGTACCTATCTATGTATTTATATGATTGTGCATCTTCATATGCATATATTTTGTAGCTATATTTATATATGTACATGCATGTGTGTGCATTTATATGTGTATCAGTAGCAGCATCATTATTTAACCTTCCCTCTCCCATGCTGGCATGGGTTGGACAGTTCAACAGGAACAGACAAGGCAAAGAGCTGCACCAAGTTCCGTTGCCTGCTTTGGCGTGGTTTCTACATCTGTATGCCCTTCTTAACACAAACACACATATATATATTCTGTATTTATACCCATGTTTATATTTATGGAATGTATTTGTATGTAGATGTATTTGTTTCTGGCACCAAGGACACATTGTACTTCAAACATCATTATCTAAGGTGTCCTTCCCTTTCTTAGATAGTAAGAATACATGGTTTTGAGGGAGAGTTGGTTGATATTTCTAGCACATCAAACAAATCTTGTTAGAGGCTTCTTTGCTGGGGCATCTGTGATATGTGTTGTTTTTGATAATTATGATGATGGCAGTGGTGGTGGTGGTGGTGACAATAATTCTCTTTTTAATATCCTACTTTTTAACCTATTTCATAGAAACTGCTCTCACTGTAATCTGCTTTAAATTCAGCAGATTAGGGAGTTAATCTGGTGTTAATCCCTTTAACTAATCTTCTCTTTTTTTCTCCTTCTTTCTCTATATCTCTCTCTTTGCAGAGTCATCTCCAGTGTTCATGCAGTAATTATGGGATCTCTATGTCTATACACAATAAATTATGATCCAGAAGTCAGAGACGACCCGATATGGTATGTCCAACACCCGACACTTTCTTCGGACTTTTGTTATTAAGGGAAGGGGTATGTTATTTTTATTGTTGTTGTTAGGGTAGTTGTTAGAGCATGATGTAAGGGTTTATGGGATTTGTTGTTAGAATAGGTTGTGGGGAATAGGGAATTTTGTTAGGTCTGGTTGTTGTGCTTATTGTTGGACAGGGGTTTGTTGCTAGAGTTAATTGTTGGGGTTAGGCTTTTTGTTGTTAGGCTAATTAATGGGGTTAGGGGTTTTATTTTTAAACTGAGTTAGAGTTTTGATGTTAGGCCAGCTGTTGAAGTTAGGGGTTTTGTTGTTAGGGTAGTTATTGGGGTGACAGGTTGTGCTGTCAAACTAGCTGAGTTAGAAGTTAATTGTTGGGGTTCGTAGTTTTGATGTTAAGATTATTAGGCTATTTGTTGGGGTTGTGTTTTGATGTTAAGCTCCTTATTGGGTTTGAGGTTTTGGTGTCAGGCCAGCTGTTGGAGTTAAGGGTCTTGTTGTTGGGTTTGGAATTTTGTTGTCAGGTTAGTTATTGGGGTCATGTTGAGTTACAGGTTTTGATGTTTGGTCAGCTGATGTAGTTAGGGTGGTTTATTTATTTTTCTCAGAGTTGGTCATTAGTTTAGTTGTTAAGTTGGTTGTTGGGGTTAGCAAGTTTGATTTTAGGGTTCTTTGGCTAGTTGTTGAGGTTATGCATTTTGTTGTTCAGCTAGTTGTTAGATTAGTAGATTTGTTTTTACCGTTGGATTTTAGGCTAGTTCTTAGACTTAAGACATTTTTCCTGTGAGTGTGAATTTTTAGACATAGTTGTTTCAAATTAGGGATTTTTGTAGTTAGGATTAATTGTTAGTTGTTGAAGTTTGGAGTTTGGGGATTTTATTGTCATGGCTTGCTGATAGACAAGTTGTTGGAGTTAGGAGGTTGGGGATTTTGTTATTAGGGGTTGTTCAGTGTAGTCTGTGAAAGTCGTTAGGGGTTGTTGGATTTTTGTCAGTTGCTGTTAGGGGTTTCAACAGAATTGTTGAGGTAGTTGTTTTCTTTCTATATTGTCACTGAAAAGCTTTTGTTTCTATTGCATTTTGATATGTGTTTTCGTAGTAAAAGTGTGTGGCTGTGTCAGGTGTAAGGGAAGAGTAGAGAATCAAGAGGAATGTATATAGAGATTGTGGGGAGAGTAACGAGTGTGCATGTGTGTGTATTTATGCATATATGTGTGTATGTATGTATGTGTGTGTGTATATATACATATATATATATATTATTATTATTATTATTATTATTATTATTATTAAACCGTTCTTTCGAGATATATGGGCTGTATCAGAGAATTACTTGGAATGAGTCTGAGATGACTGATAATGGAAGAGGTAAACTCAGAAACAAAGTTTAGGTCAATCAGCAAATTCCCAAACGGAAAACACATAGACATGAAATCTTTTAAATATTTTTTAAAAATACATATACATTAATACATATTAATACAGATTAATACAAATCTATATATATATATATATATATATATATATATATATATATATATATATAAGCATAAAAAATAAATGCACCCTTTTAAAGCCTAACCAGGCTCATGGTCCCGATTTCAAAGGCATATGTGTTCCCTAGCTGGACAGGACGCCAGTCCATTGCACCGTTACTCATTTTTGCCAGCTGAGTGGACTGGAGCAACGTGAAATGAAGTGTTTTGCTCAAGAACACAACGCGTAACCCAGTCCAGGAATCGAAACCACAATCTTACGATCATGATGCCGACACCCTAACCACTAAGCCACGCGCCTCCACATATATAAGCATAACATATAAATATATAAATAAAAATATAAATTAAAAGAACGTAAAAATATGCGAGGTGTAAATATGGTGAGGGCAAACGAAAGAGAACTCATTAACAGAAATAGAAATAGAAATCTACCTATAAAAAAAAGATACAACATATGTAAATTATATAAGATAGTAGTAGGAAGGTGTTTAAATCATCAAACAGCAAAAAAGGTAAGACAGTTCAGAGAGCAAATAGCTACATTACTAGAACAGATCAAAAATTTACAATTAAGAATTAAGGATAAAGTCCCTTTGTTGGAAGAAGTCCATTCAATGGCCATTTCTGGAGTACATTTTCGGTAAGGTAAAAAGTTCAAAAGTTTAACTCATCTTTATAAGTAATGTCCCCTCATCAGGAAGATATCCTCCATAACGAATTACATCACAAAATCCTCTAATAACATATACACATTGTACTCCCAAACATATATAGACCTCCCACATACACAAATACATTACACACTGCTTGCTAACATAACCCCCCCCCCCAACCTTATCCTTTACAGAAAGAAAACAAACCAACAAACACAGCTTTATATGCCTACACCCCCAGAAAAAATTATGCATATGGCACCACTACACACATCACACCCCATCGCCACAGGAACACCACATTTAATAATGCATACTTTCCCCACAAACACTTCAAGATAATTCTTACCAGCCTCACATCAAGGGAAATAACTCT
>NC_142935.1:94182944-94222944 GCF_046866305.1 Octopus bimaculoides
TGTGTGTGTATATGTTTGTGTGTCTGTGTTTGTCTCCCCAACATCGCTTGACAACCGATGCTGGTGTGTTTATGTCCCCGTAACTTAGCGGTTCAGCAAAAAAGACCGATAGAATAAGTACTAGGCTTTCAAAGAATAAGTCCTGGGGTCGATTTGCTCAACTAAAGGTGGTGCTCCAGCATGGCTGCAGTCAATTGACTGAAACAAGTAAAAGAGTAAAGAGTAAAATGTGTATGTTAATCATAAGGACATATTAAAGTGTCTATCTGCTAGAAATGAGAGTTAAAATCCTCATTTGGACCACCCAAAAATTAACACTTGGTGGTTCAAACGAGGATTTTACCTCACATTTCTAGTGGGTAGACATTTTAATGTATCCTTGATTAATATAATTTTAATTCTACACCTATATAATGCTGTTTTAGGCCTATTTGTATTACCTTCAATAATAATAACAATATTAATATCTATATAAATATTCGCTTCTGAATATTTTGCTACAAATGTGTGTGTATATATATATATATATATATATATATATATATATATATATATATATATATATATATATATATAATACAAATAATAAATGAGTATATGCATATATACGTACATGTATGTACATACTTACATCTACCTGTGTATATATAGATGCATATCTGGGTACAGGACATTGCAAACAAAACGTAGACAAAATGATAAACAAGTACAGAAAACACACAAGCCACATAGAGAACATTTCCTTCATCAGCTGCCACCATTCAACACTGGCGTTTCGAAATAGATAGATAGATAGATAGATATCATACCATTGTTGTCTATTAAATTTGATGCACAGGCATTGGTGAGCCCCAGGCTATGGCAGAATATTCATACCTGTGTCCATAAATATTTTGTTGTTGTTCATGGTTGTGATGGCAGTGTTGTTAATGCTGGTTGTAGCTACAGCCATCTTGCCTTTTTGTATACCTAGGACTACATTGTTCACTGTATCCTTCTTTCTTTTTAAGACAGTTGAGTGTGAATTGAAGGAAATTCTTTCTTTTTTTTTTTTGTTACTATTTCTAGCAGATGGAGTGACCACATAGAGGCTATGATATTGATGGTGGCTGGAGTGTTGGTGAGAATTTTGAGTATTTGTGGTGGTGGTGGTGGTGGTGGTGGTAGCAGTGGCAGTAGAAGCTGTGATGAAGGTGGTGAGGAAAGTAGGGATGTGGGTTGTGGAAGTTGTGACGGTGGTGGTGGTGGTGGTGGTGGTGGCGGCGGTATTAACCTTTATACATTTTCACACGAATGAGTGGCTGTGTGGTAAGAAGTTTGCTTTCCAACCACATGGATCCAGGTACAGTTCCACTCCATGGCACCTTTAGGAAGTGTCTTCTACTATAACCTCAGACCAACCAAAGCCTTGTGAGTGGATTTGGTAGACAGAAACTGAAAGACGACTGTTGTATGTATATATATATATCTATGTGTGTGTGTGGCTTTGTGTCTGTGTTTGTCCCCCTAACACTGCTTGACAATTAGTGTTGATATATTTACATTCCCATAACTTTGCGGTTCAGCAAAAGAAAATAAGAACCAGGGTTGATTAGTCAGACTAAAATTCTTCAAGGTAGTGTCCCAACATAGCCACAGTCAAATGACTGGAACAAGTAAAAAGTAAAAGATATACAGTCATATGTGTATGTATATGTAATTCTTTAGATGCAGCATGACAGAATGTTTCAGCAGTTTGCTTCACAATCACAAGATCCTGAGTTCAGTCACCCTTTCTGGCATTTTGGGCAAGTGAAAATTTATTGATTGTCGATCTAATTGGATATGGTCTAAAACAGGGATGGGGAAACTTTTTGTGCATGGCAGTCACCCTACAATTCATCATCCCTCATAGCGGCTGCATTGAACAAATTATTTTTCTTTTTTTAGTTATTTTATCCCCTAAGTAATTTATTAGTAATCTAATAAAAGAAAGACGGGTGTGTAGAAATCGAAAGCAAGACATTTTCAAATATTTTATTTAGGCAAGTAGGTACTTTTTATACAAATTAATGACTTCTTTGAATTTTCTTTTTTTGGAAAAGCATTTTGATATCAGGCTCTAACATAGTGGTTCTTAGTTTCAATTGGTCCTCCAAATGCTCATCTATGAAATTGCGTTCTCAGCAAATTCTTGATTTGCATCAAGTACGAGAATGTGAATCCACAACAGTATGTTGAAGAAAAGTAGGAAATTAGTTGGCATGCATGTTCACAAAGATGAAGATATTCTACCGCATTTTTCCAAATTTCAATGGCATTTTCTCTCTTGTCAAACAGATTTCAGAATATTATCTTCAGACATTTCAATAAGCTGCATTTGTAACCCTTCGGGAGCCACTGATACATCAACTAAGTGAGGCTGAAAAGCAAGTTCCAGAGTGATGTTATCTTTTTCAAAGATATTATATTCTTCTATTAATGAGTCTAAAACTGACTAGTATTCTTCAAAAGATTCATAGATATCTTCTTCATTTTCACTCTTTACCTTCGTAAGCTGAGGAAAGTGTTCGTCTGAAAGTTTTGATTGAGCTAAAAGGAACTTGAAAAACGACAATATTTTTCTAAATGCCCAAATTTTTTGCCACATATAAATACATTTATTTTTGCCTTGCAACGAAATGTTTAACTCATTTTGTTTTGACATCACATCACAAAAATGCCACCTCTCTGTAAAAATTTGGATCTGATAAATCGCAATGTTTGTTGTTGTCTTTGAAAAAGTCAATTATTTGCCTTCGTAAAGACAAAATTTTGACCAATACTTTCCCTCGCGACAACCAGCGTGCTTTTGAGTGACAAGACAAATCCATCATCAGCATTGTTTCAAAATTGATGATGCTTCAGAACATTTGCTCGAATATAGTTTACAATACTTATAACCTTCTGCAATACTTATAACCTTCATCAGTTATAGCACGAATGAAATACAAAACAACCTTTGCCTTTATCAGATTCATTCTACTGACTTGTTCCTGAGAGGCTATAATTAATGTTTAGGTCTCTCATTTCATGCTTCTGTTCATCAGCCACGGCCAGCTTTCTTTACTTCCAGCATCCTCAATCTGTTGTGGAGGCGCAATGGCCCAGTGGTTAGGGCAGCGGACTCGCGGTCATAGGATCGCGGTTTCGATTCCCAGACTGGGCGTTGTGAGTGTTTATTGAGCGAAAAAACCTAAAGCTCCACGAGGCTCCGGCAGGGGATGGCGGCAAACCCTGCCGGACTCTTTCACCACAACTTGCTCTCACTCTTACTTCCTGTTCCTGTTGTGCCTGTATTTCAAAGGGTCAGCCTTGTCACACTCTGTGTCACGCTGAATATCCCCGAGAACTACGTTAAGGGTACACGTGTCTGTGGAGTGCTCAGCCACTTGCACGTTAATTTCACGAGCAGGCTGTTCCGTTGATCGGATCAACTGGAACCCTCGATGTCGTAAGCGATGGAGTGCCAACAAAAAGCAAATCAATCTGTTACATGAATTGGCCATGTAATTCCATTTCTTTTCCCATCTGCTTGCTCTGTTTTTCTTCCTTGTGTTCTTTAATTTTCCTGCTGTTTCAGAAACTTTGGGGGCATCTCTGGCTGCTATTAGTATTCTTTCTTCACTCTGTAGAACATAGTTTTTCAACCTCAGGGAGTAATGATGTCTTTTGCATTTTGTAATCATCTGCCTCCTTCATTTCTTGATAGGTAGAACCTGTCTGTATTACTCTTAGGGTCTTCTGCACTGTGCATTGAATAACTTCCTAAGTCTTCCATAGTTCTGTTTGCTTGACCTTTGACCATTTTAGAAAGGGAGCAGAGTATCTTAATACTGGCATAGCCCTGGTATTCACTACTACTACTTTTTCCTCCTTTTCCTCATCTTGTTGTTAATCAAAGGCATTCCACATATAATCAGTCCGTCTTTTTTTTTTTTTTTTTTTTGCCATAAGTGCAGGCATGGCTTCATGATTAAGAAGTTCACTTCAGAACCACATGGTTTTAAGTTAAGTTCCACAACAAGTGTCTTTTACTATGGCCTTGAGCCAACCAAATCCTTGTGAGCGAATTAGATGGACAGAAACTATGTCGGAGCTTATCATACATGTGTGTTTGTGTTTGTCCTCACATTGTTTGACAACTGGTCAAGCAGTTTTTCTATATCCCTATAACTTAGCAGTCCAGCAAAAGAGACCTATAAAATAATTACCTGACTAATAATAAACTAAAGACTGGGATTGGTTTTTTTTTTTTTTAACTAAAACCCTTCAAGGCAATGCCCCACCATGGTCGCTATACAATGACTGAAACAAGCACAACAGTGTGCCTCAGACTACATTACCCAATATTTATTTCCATTTTTAAACTGGTTGGACGTGATTTAAGGGGTTTCTAGCTGTTATTTCCTGCAAGTTTTGCGACAGCATTGAGATTACATCATTGGCACTATAGCTGAAATCATTTTTGCACCTAAAGAGAAAACTTGGCCTTTAAGATACAGCTGAAAAACACAACTGAAAACCCCTTAAATCACACCCTACTAGTTTAAAGAAGGAAAATCTTAACATATCTGATATATACACAGGAAGATTTGTAACTTGCTCCCAGTATGCATATGTATATATATATATATATATATATATATGCGAACACATGTTACAATGAAGTAGAGAAATTTGAAAAGACAACACGAAACCGGTTACTTCTCAAAATACAATGTTTATATACCAAAAAGATTTTATAACATTTTTCTGACATAATTTAAATATATACTTTAACCATGTAACACAAGCCTTCTGTAGTTTTTTCACGCTTATTATCTTTTATACATCCAACCACGTGCTTTCACATACCAACTTTCTCACCTATATATATATATATATATATATATATATATATACATATATATATATTTCATTTTTGTATTTGGTTTGCAAGATTCTTTATGTGAATTCGTGTGTTGAAGTATATTTTATTGTGTCTGGGTAGAGTCATTCTGTTTTGATACTTATCAATTAATACACTCACTGGTTTGATTTCCACTCATTTGCTTATTGATTTTTCTAAAATTTTTGTTGCTTCTTGCAACCTCTTCAATAGTCAATGATTATTGAAGAGGTTTCAAGAAGCAAAGAAGATTTTAGAAAAAATAAATAAGTAAATGAGTGGAAATCGAACCGGTGAGTGTATTAATTGATAAGCATCAAAACAGAATGACTCTACCCAGACACGATAAAATATATATATGTATACATATGGGAGAATTTACGAAAAAAACAACAGACGAAGACAGGTGGTGTAAACAACAAATGGATGTATTAGTTTAATGCTCGGGAATAGAGAAAGTCTTTGACGTTTCGAGCTACGCTCTTCAACTGAAAGGAACACAGAAAGAAATAAGGAGAGAAACAAGAAGAAGAAATATAAGGAGCACTCACACACACACACACACACACACACACTCTTACACATATATGCATAACTATCTGTAACATATACACCTGGTATGTACAAAGAAAGATTTACAACACAGACCCATGTTTGCCACCTTGGAATCCTCTGTGTAGTGGGTTGATCCACTACTCAGGAAGAGACTATTCTAGAGTACGTTCTGTCTTATCTTCGAAACGTCTAGATAGAATAGAGACAGCTGATGAAGGGATATTCCAAGTGGCTTTCCGTTTTCCTATATGTTCGTTCCGTTGTCTGTAGTTTATTGTTCTAACGTCCTGTACCCTGATATGCATGTATATACACATGTAGATGTAAGTATGTACATATATGTGCGTATACATGTATATATATTCTTTGTATTATTACATTATTGAACGCACACGTCCTTTTTTGCAAGTAAGTCTACTATATATATATATATATACACAAGAAGATTTGTAATGCATGCTCACACCTCAGCCAATATATACCCATGAAGGTCTGTAGCACATACAATGTATACACTGGAAAATGCATAACCCCCCAACATATGTGCAAGATCTGTTACACACACGCACACAAACACCACACCCAGTATATACACAGGATAGTCTGTAATGCACAAAAGAACCCATGTCAGTTTTACCAAATACCATGAAGAATTCATTGTTTTCTTTCATGTTTTTACAGGAGAGACACACCACAAGTACGAGTGAGTGGAGCTATTCTGATTGGTTATTCTCTTGCTGGTGAGTCATCCTGATTGGTTGTTTCCATTCCTTATATTTTTCCATTGACTGCTTTGCAAATTGATTTGTTATTTCTGTTTTGGCTGTGGGGAGGAGATGGGGCAGGTGATGGATGGCTAGTGACTCACCCTTGATACTTTGTATGTTGTTCACAGACCCTGCACTTTTGGTGTTCTGATGTCACATCCTGTTGGAGGTTAATTTCATCTTGTTACTGTTAGATAACATCACCACTAACAATAGCAGCACCACCACCACCACCACCACCATCATCATCATCAAATAACCATCATCATTTTGAATCATCTTGTAGTTACTCAGACTGGTAGAAATAACAGCCTGAAAAATCACACCCCTTATTATCCTTAAGAAAAGAAGGACACATTGCATATTGTAATCATAGATGCACGTTGATTAAAAACAAACAAATTGATTGAGAAGAGAATGCCTTTGATCATAATACGATTGCCTGATCAGAACTGACCTGGGGCTAAATAGAGACATTCATTGCTTTCATCATAATTACCACCACCACCACCACCACCACCTCCACCACCACCATGATCATTATGGTCTTCACTACCATCATAACTATCATTACCACCACCCACCACCATTATTATCATCGTTACTAATGTAATGACCATTTATATTGTGATTAGTATACTGATATTTTTATTTTTGTCATCATCATCATCATCATCATTATGTCATCATCATCATTACCATCATCATCATCTTCATCACTACCATTATAGCTTATCATATTGTGACTAGTATACTCATATTCTTGTTTTTTTCATCATTATCATCATCATCACCACCACCACTATCATCATCATCATCTTTACTACCACTGAAATTATTTATTGTGAGTTGTATACTCACATTACTATTGCTATTTTTAGTATCATCATCATCATCACCATCATCATCATCATCATCATCATCATCACTACCATTGTAATTATATTTATTGTAAGCTGCATCTTCATATTATTATCATTGTTATTTTCAGCATCATCACCATCATAATTCCTCCTTATCCTCATCATCATCAACTGTTTTGCATTCATCTTCTTTTGTAGTCATATGTTAGATGGTATTTACAATACAATATGTCTTGCATGTGTGTTCTTTTATCATCTTGGCTATCAGCTCTACTCTATTCTGACTACTTTATCTCAGATCTTCTTCCACTTATCTCTAGTTTTGGAGCGTTCCACCAGTAAGGCTTGACACCCTTTTTCATTTAATATGCATTATCTATTTACTTTATATATATATCTAAAATCAACACTGTCATCTCTCCTACATATAATTAGTCAATATCTCTCCTTGCATGTATTAATCAATAACTTCTCTCCTTGCATACATTAGCCTGCCTCATCTTTTCAGCATATATTAGCCCATATCTTCTCTATTGCATACATTAGCCAATATACTAAATATCCTGTTGCTATTTCAACTGACTTGTGTTCAATCTTTATTTTGAGTTAGTGTTACACATCAAAGAGTTCAAATTTAATTCGATTCCTTCCTTCATTCACGAATCATGTTTCACTTTCACACACACACACATACACACACACACACACACACACACACATCTTGCACTCACTACCACACACACATGTGCCACATATAGTCGAGCCAATAAGGGAGCCTCAACCTAGTCGTTTGATCTGCTAGATATAGCAGCTAAATCTGCTTCAAATCACAGCTTACTATCCTAAAAAAAAGGTAAACATTGGATAATGTGTCCTGGGGTCTCTGCACATAGGGAATCATATTGGATTGTCATGGTTGGAATGTCTTTGATGCTTGGTCTGCTCAATAAGAACTGAATTGAGGTTAAACAACAATTGACTACATATAGAGAGTTCCCTGTGTTCTGTGACCCTATCTCACAATTGTATATCATTATATACTACATGTAGTCTTAAAAGTTCACTGTCTCATGTTTCACAACCATGCAGTTATACCTCATGTTTGCTTACATCCCAAGTAAACATAACGCTTCGGCAAAAGAGGCATATAGAATAAGTACCAGACTTTATCCAACTGAAACCCTGCGAGGCGATGTTCCAGTGTGGCTGCAGTCCAATGAATGAAATAAGTAACAGAAATAAAGAAAGAAAATACACATATAGGCACAGGAGTGGCTATGTGGTAAGTAGCTTTCTTACCAACCGCATGGTTCCAGGTTCAGTCCCACTGCGTGGCACATTGGGCAAGTGACTTCTACTATAGCCATGAGCCGACCAGAAGCCTTGTGAGTAGATTTGGTAGACAGAAACTGAAAGAAGCCCGTCGTATATATATATATATATATATATTTATATATATATATATATATATATACGCGCACACATCATCACTTGACAACCGATGTTGGTGTGTTTGCATCCCCGTAACTTAGTGGTTCAGCAAAAGAGGCATATAGAATAAGTACTAGGGTTGATTTGTTCGACTAAAGGCGGTGCTCCAGCATGGCCACAGTCAAATGACTGAAACAAGTGAAAGAATAGAAGAATACCACATACAATCCCCTATATTCATTGTCCATGTTTCACTATCATGTGGCATCACATATCTCATGTAGTTCTCTTCATTCACTATAGTTCACAACCATTCAGTCATATAAGTTACTCAGACCACATACAGCTCTCTATACATTCACTCACTAGATTTCTCTGCCATGCACTGTCATCTATCTTACACATCATTGTTCTCTATGTACATTATACCATCTTTCACACTACATCATATCCTTAACTTCATATGTCTGTCTGTCTGTCTTTATCTACAATCTGTCTCTATGTCTGTTTATCTATCTTCCTCACCTGCCTACCTACTAATGTACACACACAGTACTGCTGCACGTCACTTTGGGAAAGTCACTTTGGGCAAGTGCTGGGGCACCACCTTAATTGTCTAGTTGAATGAATCGACCCCAGTACTTTTTTTTTGTTTTTTTTTTTTGTTTTTTGTTTTTTTTAAAGCTTGGTGTTTAATCTCTTGGTCTCTTTTGCCAACCTGCTATGTTATGGGGATGTAAACAGACCAACAACAGTAGTCAAGTGGGGAGGGACAAACAAAGACACACACACACATGCACAAGCACACACATACATATATCTACAATAGGCTCCTTTCAATTTCCGTCTACTAAATTCATTCCCTATGGCCTCACACTTTGGTCAGCCCATAGTAGAAGACACTTGCCCAAAGTGTCATGCAGTGGGACTGAACCAGGAACCATGTGGTTGAGAAGCAAGCTTCTTACCACACAGCCACGCCTGCGTGTATGGAAAAATGAATGTGTATGTGTGTATTTATGTATACACTAATGTACCTACATCACTATATCAACCAGACTATCATATGTTTTTATATACCACTGATCACATAGTTATATACCACTAACAGATGTTTTTATATACCACTGCCACTTCCTCGCATTGTTGTAGCTTTCGAATGATGTCACCTTGCTGACTTGGCAGGCAGGTCAACATTCCCCTTGAACAAAATGGCACTCCATCACAGAGTTACCCATTTATAGCTGAATTGACCGGAGCAGCATGAAATGAAGTGTTTTGCTCAAGAACACAACATACTGCCAGTCTGGAGATTGAAACCACAATCTTACAATTGTGAGAGCTACAGCCGAACAACTAGGCCAAGTGCCTTCACAATGTGCCTACATCAGTATGCAATTAGCATAGAGCAATGTACAGTAATTGAATGCATAACATACTTGTATGTATAATAATGCAATACATTTAATAATTATTTTTTAAAATCAATATCCCTACCTTAATACTCATGTGCATGCAAATATAACAAGTTATAATTCATGTGATTGCATATTTATTTACCCATGTCAGTGTAGTGAATGATGTGTGTGTGTTTGTGTTTTTTGTCTATATATATGTATATTTATATAGTCATCTGGTGCAATTTAAACTTATCAAACTGGTTTCAAATTATGGAGATTACATTTAAATAGAGTAGTTAAAAATGTAATCCCCATAATTTGAAATCTTTATGATGAGTGCTAAGGCATGAAACTCTCAGCCCTTGAGTCACTCTGCAACTTCTGTCTATTAATAATAGAATATCTATCTATCTATCTAGCTATCTATCTCTCTGTCTGTCTGTCTGTCTATCTATCTATCTATCTATCTATCTAAAAATATTAGGTATTGAACCAGTATCTCCTTGGATGATACCATCTCTTAATGAGGCCAACATAACCTCCAGTTGAATTATATATATATATATATATAACGTGAGAGAGTTAGGGGTTGGGGGTTCAACCCACTAAGGGATAGTATCTATATATATATATATATATATATATATATATATATATATAGTGTAGTATATTGCCACTTAAGTGTGGCTGACCCCTAGGGGTGGATGTTACTGTTGCTATTACTGTTAATACTTCATTTAGAGAATTAACATTGCTTATATATATATATATATATATATATATATATGATGATATATATATATATTTATATAAACTTGGAAATTGTGATGTCCTGTACCCATTATATATATATATATATATATATATATATATATATATATTTTATTATTATTATTATTATTATTATTATTATTATTACACACACACACGTGTTTTTGATTCTATTTTCCTGTTTATGTCACCAAAACTGTGTGTTTGTGAATTTGTGTATGTGTGTACATGTGTATGTGTGTGTGTGTGTGTGTGTATGCAGCTCTCTCCCTCTCTTTATATCTATCTTTCTATATATATATATATATATATATATGTATGTATGTATGTATGTATTATATACTATCTTGATTCTCTGTTTCAGACTCATTAGTAATGGCTTTGCACTATGACAAAATAGGTGAAATATTCTATTTTTTGCACCATGCATCTGCAGCATATGCATTTTTCTATGTTGCTGTAAGTATTTTGAACAGTTTCTTGTCATTCTACATTCATGTAACATCATTATTATTAGCATTTGATGAAAACTCTCAGCTTATTTTGGGTATGGTGGAAAGCATCAGCTATTCACAGCCAGTAGAGAACTCTTACAGCTCCAAGCTATGGTGATATTTGTAGGTGTTCTATCTTTACATTTGTATTGATCTTTTAGAGCCATGTTAGTTGTTTAGTGCTGATACTTCCAAGCGCGCTAATTACAATTAGTATTATTATTATTATGACTATTACTATGACTACTACTACTACTACTACTACTACAGTGGAGGCGCAATGGCCCAGTGGTTAGGGCAGCGGACTCGCGGTCATAGGATCGTGGTTTCGATTCCCAGGCCGGGCGTTGTGAGTATTTATTGAGCGAAAACACCTAAAGGCTCCACGAGGCTCCGGCAGGGGATGGTGGCGAACCCTGCTGTACTCTTCCACCACAACTTTCTCTCACTCTTACTTCCTGTTTCTGTTGTGCTTGTAATTCAAAGGGTCAGCCTTGTCACACTGTGTCATGCTGAATATCCCCGAGAACTACGTTAAGGGTACATGTGTCTGTGGAGTGCTCAGCCACTTGCATGTTAATTTCACGAGCAGGCTGTTCCGTTGATCGGATCAACTGGAACCCTCGACATTGTAAGCAATGGAGTGCTAACAACTACTACTACTATAAGTGAGGTTACATGGTTTAATGGTTAGGGTCTTGTACTCACAATCTAGTGATCATGATTTCAATTCCTAGACCAGGTGGTGTGTTGTTCTTGAGCAAAACACTTCATCTCACATTGCTCTGTGATCACTTTGACACCTGGTGCATGATACACTGTGCACCTGTTCAGACAGTGTTGATCTGATGGAGAGAATAAGCTATTGTGTGGCATGAACATTTGATCACTACAAACAAATCATTTGTGCAGGTCATTCGGCACAAAGCTGATCATTCATACATCATCTTCGATGAGGAAATCCATCATCATCATTATTATCATTATTATTAAGGCAGTGAGCTGGCAGAATTGTTAGCATGCTGGGCGAAATGATTACCAGTATTTCATCCACCATCTGCACATTCTGAGTTCAAATTCTGCCAAGGTCGACTTTACCTTTCATCGTTTCAAGATTGATGAAATAAGTACCAGTTGAGTGCTGGGGTTAATGTAATCAAGATACCCCACCCCTGAAATTGCTGGCCTTGTACCTATAGTAGGAAGGATTATTATTATTGTGTTTATTATTAATGTTAGTAGTAGTAGTAGTTGTAATTCGGCAAGCTGAGAGAATTGTTAGGTCACCAGGCAAAATGCTAAGCAGCATTTCATTCGTCTTTACATTCTGAATTCACTTCCTCCAGGGTCAAGTTTGCCTTTCATCCTTTTGGGGTCAATTATATAAATACCAGTTACACACTGGAGTCGATGTAATCAAGTTAATCTCTTGCCCCAAATTTGAGGCCTTTTGCTTCCAGTAGAAAGAATTATTATTATTATTATTATTATTATTATTATTATTATTATTATTATTATTATTATTATTATTATATTTTTAAAAGGACTGACGTAACTCTTCACGAAGGTAAATAGTCAAGACGAAGAGCGCGATTCGATTGTATAAATGTTTTATTCGTTGAACAATATTTCGACAGTACATCTGTCTTTGTCAAGTTCAAAACAAAAGGTGTGAATCATTATTATTATTATTACTACTACTACTACTACTACTACTACTACTACTACTACTACTACTACTACTACTACTACTACTTAGGTGGCCAGCTGGCAAAATCGGTTGCATATTAGGGTAAATGCTTTCTTATGGCCCTTTATGTTCTGAAGTGAAATCTCACCAAGGTCAGCTTTGCTTTAATCCTTTTTAGAACATGTAAAGCTGGATACTTTTGCCAATCCACCACCACTACCATATCAATGGTTTCAAATTTTGGCCCAGAACCAATAACAGTAGCTTTTGAAAGGAGGGGAAATTTGATGACATCAGCCTCAATACTCCACTGGTACTTATCTCACTGACCCTGAAATGACGAAAGGCGAAGTGAACCTCAGCAGAAGAATTTGAACTCAGAATCTAAAGATGGGTGAAATGCTGCAAAACATTTCATCCGGCATACTAATTATTCTACCAGCTTGCCACCATCAACAACAACAACAATAATGATGATGATAAGCATTATTGTCTTGTTCTTTTCTCTTGCAGATGTTTGGAGTTTTGCCATATTTCTCAAATTACAGATTACTATCAGAAATATCAACGCCACTTGTTAACCAAAGGTTGGTAGTTCAATCTCTGGCTGCTGTCCAGAATTATTTCATAAATGTCTCAATCTTCATTGTCTCGGTTTGTGTATTGTTTATTGTTGGTTGTATTGTTGTTTGGTTCTGGGTCATTCCATATGTTGTTGCAGCTACTGCTACTATTGTTATTGATGTTATCCAGTCCCAGATCAGCCTTGAAAGTGCACACCTATAACTAAGGTGTTTCAGCAGGATCTGGAGAAAGAATAATGCCCATGGGCTTTGGGGCTCTCTTAGACCAGTGATTTTGAGATCATTAATGTTCCTCTTCAACCTTTGTAAGTCAACATTTGCATGAAAAATATGAGAGAATTGCAAAGGATCAAGGTACATAGAAGGAAGGACTGGACATGGTGAATAATATGGTGCTGGGGAGGGGTTGGACATAAGGTGGAGATAGCATGAGCTCAGCCAGCTCCAAAGAACAGAGGTCATAATGATAGTGTTAGAAAGGGCTGAGAGAGACAGCACAGAGACTGAAGCATGTTTTCAGGTGACTTTATGCCAGTTAGTCAGTTGTACCTTTTCTGGATGCAATCTTGAATGTTTGTGCTTGCAGCAAAGTCTTACTCCCAGATGTGAGAGCAATATTCCATTGTGTGTCTCATCTGAGCTTTGTAGCAGATCTCTGATTGTTGGGAGTTGAAGTATCTTCTATTTTAGGACAGAAAAGCTAACCATTAAGATGCAGTCCTAGCAGTGCTAAGGATGTGCTTTCCCCAGAAAACACCCTCAGAGACAGTGAAACCCCAAAACTGGAGCAATTCTGAATGCTTTAGTTGAGTGCTATTTATAATTAACCCTTCGTCTGTCCAATGTGTTTTCATAAGTTTTTTTGAAATGTCCATGCATGTTTTCAGACTTAGCTAACCTCTGTTTCATGCATTCTGAGTAATGTAAAGCTTTCCGTTCGTAAGTCCCAAATTACTCTGCTGGTTGAAAAAAAATATTAGAAATGTATATCATATAAAATGCATGGATGCCAGGGAAATATGTTCTGTGTATCACATGTGATACACAGGACAGGCAGAGAGTTCAGAGTGGTGGTGTGTTGTGATGATGTGCTTGATATGAATAGTATATGAGTTTCGGTATTGAAAGAGTCAAGCTTGGCATTCATTGTGCACACATTTTTCTATGCTGGCATAGGTTGGATGGATGCTTATTTCAGGCAGTGTTTTGTAGTGGGATGTTCTTCCTATCACTAACCCTTACCTGTTGTTTTTCTTTTATTTATTTCACTAAACTTTGAAACAGCAGTGCTACAGGATGTAATAATAATATTTTCTGTAAAATAAAGAGTTGTGTTATTCTTTGAAAATCATATGTAGATTCCCTCACAAAATAAGTTTAGGTAAAGCTAATCAAGGTTACATCATCATCACCATCATTGATTTTACATCCACTTTTCCATGCTAGCATGGGTCAGATGGAATTTTGTTAAGTTGGACTTTCTACACCTGGATGCCCTTCCTGTCACCAACTCTCACCAGTTTCTGAGAAAGGTAATATTTTCTTATAACCAGATATGTTTCCATGGAAGGTTGGGTACAAAGGACACTGCTTGCATGATAGTGACATTCATTTGCAACTATCATATGATGTCAAGGCAAGGAGACAGTAACACTCACATGTGCACACATACATATATACATGCATATATATACACATATATATATATATATATATATATATATATATACACACACACACACACATACACACACATATATGTATAAGGCACTGCCCAAGGACTGTAGAAGAGCTGTAGGCAGAAACTTCACTGTGGACTAGCTAATAAGCTGGTTGGCAGAAAAAGGGACTTCAAGTTAGGCGGGAAAAGAGACTGAGACATTGGATGGTCGATGGTATTCACCCTCACAGTATGTAGCTGAATGAAGCAAAAATAAATAAGATCCTGGAAGGAATTGTGCCAAATTTTGGCATTGAAAGCTACACCAATGCCAGAACGGGATGACACTGCATAGTGCCAAAGATCCCAGCAATGCCATCGCACTTCAGGACCAGTTACTGCAACAGTTTGGGTTTGCAGGGCCCACAGCTTTTTAATACCCTCCCAAAGAGCCTGAGGAACCTGCACAAAGTAGATGTAGGGGTTTTTAAATCAAAGCTGGACCTCTTCCTGTCGAGAGTCCCAGATGAACCTACCTCACAGCAAGAGGTGCAAATGAGGGTAGCTACATCAAGCTCCATTCTCCACCAAGTGCCACATATTGGAGGAGGCTCTCAATAATAACAGTGTAGCAAAACGGCAGTGCATCAGCATAGCCACAGCTCTCAGCTGAAACTAGAATTTAAAAAAAAAAAAATACACTGACACACTCTTGTTATTGGTTGTTTTCGGCACTCAGGATGTTCGAGCTTAGCCCGGATATAAATTTAGTAAAGTGAACATGTATTTGCAAGCTGATTTAATTTCTGCCAACTCTGACTTCAGGTATGTAATTTCAGCCAATAACTTGGGCTCCTTTCATTAAACCTGGTCGCAGTTCATTTACTTTTGTTCAGTGTCTGGAGGTCATATTAGAGGTGCCCTGTGTCAAAAAATATCATTTGTAGCAGACGTTCTCTCGACATCATTCACACGCGCGTGACTCAGGCTCAGAAGTTACAGCCCGAGTTGTTATCTATAATCATAAAGATTAAAAGTAATTGAAATTCAATGTTTTCTTGAAACAATAAATTACTATAGAAAGACCAAAGTTCTAGTAAGTAGGAAGGCGAACACATCACACACCCCTTCAGGTAGATGGCCCTGCTCGATCTGTAGAAAAGGTGTAGGTAGAAATTCCATAAGATATACCCGGTGTAAGCTATGGACACAAGAGGTGCAGCAACATCAAAGAAAGATTAACCGGGAAGACAGCTTTCACGTGCAGCAGATGCACAGCGGCAATAAACACCACAGATGCTCAGAAAACAGATTCCATCACATGCCAGGAGGAGAAATTAGAAGTAGTTGATAGCTTCCACTACCTAGGTGATCAAGTCTGTAGTGGGGGTGGATGCTCAGAGAGTGTTACCACTAGAATAAGAATAGCCTGGGAAAAGTTCAGAAAGCTTCTACCTCTACTAGTGACAAAGGGCCTCTCACTCAGAGTGAAAGGTAGATTGTATGATGCATGTGTGTGAACTGCCATGCTTCACGGCAGTGAAACATGGGCCGTGACTGCTGAAGACATGCATAGGCTCGAAAGAAATAAAGCTAGCATGATCCGCTGGATGTGTAATGTGTAAGCACCCTGAGAGAAATGTTAGACATAAGAGAGACGTTTGTGTTGGTATGGTCATGTTCTGCAGATGGACGAGGGGAGCTGTGTGAAGAAGTGCCATTCTGAAACAGTGGAAAGAATCCGGGGTAGACGGAGACCCAGTAAGACATAGGATGAGATGGTGAAGCATGACCTTCGAACGTTGGTCCTCACAGAGGCAATGGCAAAAGACCGAGACCTCTGGAGGTATGCTGTGACTGCGAAGACCCGGCAAATAAAGTGAGTCCACAGCTGTGACCTACACCAGTGTTGCATAACCAGCTCACTCAAAAGTATCGTAGGGCAACGTGCTGTGCTTGAGGAGACCTATTGAGTCAAGTGCATCAACATCAGCAATATCAAAATCAAATCAAATAGAAATTGTAGTTGTGAGCCCCGTGCCGGTAGCACGTAAAAAGCACCATCCGAATGTGGCCGATGCCAGTGCCGCCTTGACTGGCTTCCATGCAGGTGGCACATAAAAAGCACCATCCGATCGTGATTGATGCCAGCGCCTCTGGCCCCTTGTGCCAGTGGCACATAAAAAGCACCCACTACACTCTTAGAGTGGTTGGCATTAGGAAGAGCATCCAGCTGTAGAAACACTGCCAGATCAGATTGGGGCCTGGTGCAGCCTCCTGACTTCCCAGACCCCAGTCGAACCGTCCAACCCATGCCAGCATGGGAAACAGACATTAAACAATGATGATGACGACGATTAGGATTTAAATTCCAATCTATGAAAAGTTTCTGTTCTACAATATTCTTAAAGGAACGAAAAATTATCCAGCAACTCAGGTTAATACGAACAAGTCTGGCAGGTGTAAAAAACTAACTGGCATCTCTTGCCAAGAGTAAAGGCGACAGTCAGATTGCTGATGTTTGTTGTGCACTCCGCTATCATTATTTGATTGCTGTTATTCTGTGTGTAAAGATCAGTTGTGTTTTGCAGGGTTGCTTTGTTTTTACCCTTAACTTAGAAATGGAGAAAGACATAGTGCTAGATATAAAAAAATAAACTGTTTGGGACTAGAATAAAGTAGAAAAATGTGAAATTCTTCTAGCAGGCATGTGTCTCATGCAAAATCTGTGATGAACCTGAGTGACACTGATGACTTGGAGTTGCTTCTGATATATATATATATATATATATATACATACACATATACATATATACATACACACACACACACACACACGCACACCACATGCATATACAAACATGCACGCACGTGGCCAGCTTCTTTCAGTTTCTCCCTACCAAATCCATTCACAAGGCTTTGGTCAGCCTGAGGTAGCAGTTCAAGACACTTGCCCAAGATACCAAGCCTTGAGACTGAACCCAAAACCATGTGACTGGGAAGCAAACTTCTTACTATGCAGCCATGCCTGCACTGTTTGTAAATAAAAGACAGAAAGGCCATGCTGGAATTACTTTGATTGTAGGTTTGCCGAGGTCGACTTAGCCTTTCATCCTTCGGGGTCGATAAATTAAGTACCAGTTGCGCACTGGAGTCGATGTAATCGACTTAATCCCTTTGTCTCTCCTTGTTTGTCCCCTCTATGTTTAGCCCCCTGTGGGCAATAAAGAAATAAGATACATTCGTCATCATCATCATCATCATCATCGTTTAACGTCCGCTTTCCATGCTAGCATGGGTTGGACGATTTGACTGAGGACTGGTGGAGCCCGAAGGCTACACCAGGCTCCAATCCGATTTGGCAGAGTTTCTACAGCTGGATGCCCTTCCTAACGCCAACCACTCCGAGAGTGTCTGAATAAAAGATGGTCATTGATGGAATATTTTCAAAGAATGTTGGATCCAGGCTGACCTCAGCTTAGCAACAAGTGAATTAAACTAGGAATTAATGCAGGATATAACCATCCATTCGCTCTCTTTACCTTAAATAACTTTGCTGTTGCTCAATGGTGTGTTGTAAACATAGCAAACCCAATGATATCAGAGAATAATTTGACATAAATGTCATTGACCTGACTATTTATAGTTTGTGTGTTGAAGTGGTTGAGATTTGGGACATTGTTGTTGTTGTTGGTGGTGGTATGGAGAGAGCTTTGTACTAGCATAAATGTATCTATATAGACACATATATACATATGTATGCGTGTGAATTTATGAATACATACATGTATATGTACCTATGTACACACACACACACACAATCTCTCTCTTTTTCTCTCTATCTATCTATCTATCTATCTATCTAAAACAATTTGATTCAGATTCTGAATCAAACTATTTTGAATAATACATGTAACTCCAAATAAATGTTGAGTGCCCTTTCTTTCGTTTATCCACTCACTCATATATGTGTGTGTGTATATATACACACGCACACACACACACACACACATATACACTCATTTTTATATATATATATATATATATATATATATATATATATACACACACACACACACACACACACACACACACACTCATTTATATATATATATATGTATTTGCACATATATATATTTATTTATTTATATATGCATATGTACACATACATACATATATGTGTTGTGTATGTGCATGTGTCTATATATATATGATTCATACATATGTATGTATGTCTTGTAGCACTAGCAGCCTCCTCACTCACCCATCCAGCTACAACCCCTACTCTACAGCGCTGCCATCAACAGAGGACCAGGAAATGTAAAAAGGAGTACGTGTGGAGGAGAACCATTAATTTGATAAACAACTACACACATTATTGATGTATAGCTGAAATAACTCATAGTAGCAGTTCTAAAGTCTGCTGCATCTTTTCAATAACAGCAACAACAACAACTGGAACTTTTTGTTGTTGTTGCTGTTGTTCTTGTCTATTTCTGTAGTCACTGTGTGACTGGTGTGTGTGCGTGTTCACATGTTCACATGCATGTAATTACCTACATATATATGTGTGTGCATGTGTACACTTATGTATGTATATATACATATATATGCATATATATATATATATAGATATAGATATATATATATATATATATATATATATATATATAGATATAGATATATACATATATATGTCTATGCATATATATATATATATATATATATATATATATATATATATATATATATATATATATATAGATAGATAGATAGATAGATAGATACAGGGTGCGATGGGTAATTTGTTGCTCTTTTATGTTTTCAATTTGGCACATGCTCATTGTTTGTCTTTGATTCTGTCAACTACACACTATAGTAGGGTCAGTTGGGCACTGTCTGTGAGAAAAACAGCACCATGATGCAATTCACTCTGCCAGAAATTTGGAAATGACACGCTGTACTGCTTGGCATTTGTGCTGGAAACTCCAATACAAACATTTC
Source organism: Octopus bimaculoides (assembly GCF_046866305.1). Lineage (NCBI taxonomy): Eukaryota > Metazoa > Mollusca > Cephalopoda > Octopoda > Octopodidae > Octopus > Octopus bimaculoides. The sequence continues at coordinate 94,203,073 of NC_142935.1, forward strand.
AGAGTGTTTGGGTGTCAACCTGAGGACATGTACCGAGAGTGATTAAAATCAAACATCCAGTCAACATCATGGTGTTTGAAGTGATTATTAGTGATGGTGACATTATGCCTCCATTCATCTTCTCACATGGCCTCACACTCAACACGGCAGCCTACATCAAGTGCCTGGGGGATGTAGTGCTGCTCTGGGTCAAGAGGGCAGCTGCTGAAAGACCCCATGTCTGGCAACAGGATTCTGCACCATGTCACACAAGCAGGAGAACTCAGTCATGGCTGTCAGGCAATTTCTGCAACCACATCACCCCTAACATCTGGCCACCTAACTCCCCAGACTGCAACCCCTTTGACTATTATAAATGGGGCACAGTTGAGTGAGAGACCAACAAAACTCTTTGCAACACCAAAGATGAACTGAAGGCAAGGATTATAGCAGCAGTTACCAACTTAAACAAGGAGACCATCCAGAAGGGTTGCAGGACATTCCAAAGTTGTCTGGAGGCCGTGATTGAAGCCAATGGTGATTCTATTGAATAAATTTTCTCATTAGTATTTCAAGATATTTTTATGTAATTTTGATAAATATATCTGTTAAAATGAGATGTTAATGTTATTTTTATTTTTGCGTAATTTTGATGGCAGCTTATTTACCACACTCTGTATATATAATATATATATTGCAGGCTAGTGCTTAGGGAAAATTCCCTGATAATGCTGAGCATTAAGACACCTGAAAGTCGTAGACGAGGTGAGATAACTTGCCTTGTATCAAACCAAGATTGGGGGATACCGATATTTCACCATTATTGTGGCCTATCAATCCTTAGCTTCATAAGGCCAACTTCTCAGATTCTGAGGCATATATATTCTCCTTTGGATTGTATGCCTGTCTATCACAGGGTTACTCGTTTTGCTTGCTGAGTGGTCTGGAGCTACATGAAATGAAGTGTTTTGCTGAAGAATACAATGCTTTGTTTGGTCCAGGAATCAAAACTACAGTCTTATAATCATGAGTGTGACACCCTTATCTACCAATCCATGTGCCTTCGTGATATATATATATATATATATATATATATATATATATATATATATATATATATATATATATATATATATATACTTTATTTAAAAGCAGCAAACTGTCCGATGAACAGGAACGTGAAACTCAGAGTAACGTTTTTTTTGTTACATTTCTGCTGCTTTTAAATAAAGCATATTACTCTACCTCTGGTATTTGAGTACTCTTTTTTCCACCTTGTTGCACATTTCATGTGCTTACTCCGGTATATATATATATATATATATATATATATATATATATCAATGAAAAATATTTCAATACAAATGTATTAATTTCCAGCAAAATAAAGCCCTATAGGGGTATATATATATAAATTCAGAAGATCGGTACAACAAGGCACCAATATTTACTGGAAAATAGCAATCGATATAATTACGACGCTATTGTATAGCTTCACTGCGTATATACTGGCAAAAATGCGTGTGTGCAACAAACATGAAAAATTTGTCTTACCTGTAGGAAGAACATTCGATAAATGGACAACCCAGATAAAGGATAATGCAGGGCTGGTTTCAGACTCTTCAAATACCTTTCACAACGTAAATCTGATCAGTCTTCATCAGCTGCATTTGCCTAGACAATATTTCAAATGTTGGCACATCAACGCCAAGTATACTCGCCCGAACGCCCAGCCGTTAACAGAACTGAGAACAGTGCAGACGTTATCAATGAAATATATTTCAATACAAATGTATTAATTTCCAGCAAAATAAAGCCCTATAAGGGTATATATATATATATATATATATATATATATATATATATATATATATATATATAATTAGGTAAAGATAGTTTTAGCTGGTCTATGAGGTTACCCGGGGTTTCACATCCACTGGCCATTAGGGTCTGAAGAGACAATGTAAAGCTAAGTACGTTATAGACATGGAAACCCTGGGTAACCCCATTGATTGGCCCAAACTATCTTTAACTAATTACTCTACTGCTCTATAATTTAGAGTGTGCTTCTTTTTCGGATTTATGATTTACTGATGATATATATGTGTGTGTGTGTATGTATGTATGTGTATATATATATTTTTATATATAGTTTACTGTTCCATTCAGGTAAAACCAGCAAAAAGCACTCCACCCAGTGAGAGATAAATGTCATTTAATGTATACTGTATTAAAATAATAGAAACTAATAGTTTCCAGCATTTTAAGACATGTGATTAGGCAGGTCTTATAACGTACCTTATGTATCCAAGCAACCTCTTAGGCTCTGAGCAGATAGTTTGTTCTATTTGAAAATCAGAATGCTGGTACATGAGAAACAGGGTTTGTCATGTACCAGCATCCTGATTTTCAAACAGAACAAACCATGTGCTCAGAGCCTTAAGATTACTTGGAGACACAAGACATGGTATAAAACGTGCCTAGTCATGTGTCTTAGTGACAAGAAACTATTAATGGCTCATATTTTAACACAGTGTACATTAAAAGATATATACATATCATAATATAATATTTTAATAGAATATGTAATATATATATATATATATATATATATATATATATATGTAATCCTACAATTATAACATATGTTCAAGAGTATATTTTTTTTATCAGTGTAATATTACACTTAGATTAATTTACCCACTCTAATATATCCACTTTATTGACAAATATAATGAACGCTTCTTTTTTCTGACTTATGGATTTTTAATCAACTATATGTATGTATGCATGTATGTATTACTGTATTGACTAGACTGTTGGCTGTTGTTGTACACTGCTGGTTACAATGCGCTTCTCATTCTTTCTTGATAGCACCCTTCTCTTCCATCTTGGCCCAAATCGTTTAACTAGACTACTAAGAATATACATATACGTAGAAACTCTGCCAAATCAGATTGGAGCCTGGTGTTGCCATCTGGTTTCACCAGTCCTCAGTCAAACCGTCCAACCCATGCTAGCATGGAAAGCGGACGTTAAACGATGATGATGATGATGTATATATATTCATATATACATACACATATATGTATATATATTCATATATACATACACATGTATGTATGTACCTTATATACATATATATATATAGGTGGGTGAATTTTATGTGTATATATATATATATATATATATATATATATATATACATATATACACACACACACACACACACACATACATATGCACAAATGCATGCATACACACTCATACATATATAAATGCATTCACATATGCACAAACACACACACACACACATACGTTATGTGTAATGGTACACTCTATCCTTTACACACTTCAGTTCTATATTGTGCAGTGATCCTCTTACAATATGAATACCATGTTGCAGCTGCATGCTATAGTTGTATTTGTCCTTTATTATGCATCACTCGTGCACATGACTACTGCCTTAAGGGGAGAGGAATTAAGAGAGTGGCTTCCATTTTGCAGATGTATTTTGTTTCTATGATCTTTATAATTTTTAGTTGTGTTTGTCTTGCTTTTTCTTTTCCGGGGATTTGAAATGATTCTTTTAAAAATATATTTTTTGCATTTAATTTTCTATTATTTTTATCAGATCATTTATCATTTACATGTTAGCATTTATTAAAATTCTAATTTAATCACATCCACATAGACACAGGCACTTACACATGCATACACATATACATATATCTACATGGACACTTGTGCATATATACTTGGTGAAACAGACACACAGAAATATACTTACCTGCATATGTATCAGCAAGGGTGTGTTGATACATATATGCACATGCACACATACACACAAATGTAAGTATGTATGTTTGTAAATCTTAAATTCAGGTTACTATTTAAAGCAAGTTTAAGAATAACAACAATCCATTTGCTGACTTCAATATATTTATCTCTCGTTTGCATAGATATATATACAAGAGTGTGTGTGTGTGTATACACACATGCACTCATACGCACACATAGGTATATGGACTTTATCTTGTCCTGTTGTGTTAACTGACTAATTATCATATCATTATAAAATAGTAACAGAAATAATTAAAAATAAATTCAATTAACTAATTAGAGATAAAAGTATTAGCAGGCACCCTGCAGTGTAATCAATAACACAGTCACCCAGCAAGCAACGGACACATGTTTCAAATCTCATCTAAGGGCCTGTTTTTCTTTTCTTTCTCAAATTAGTTCTTATATTGTCTAATAGAGGTACATCATTAATTCTATGAATGCTAATGGTCTAGAACATAGCTTCCTAAAGTGGGTGATATTGCCCACTGGTGGACAATTTCAACTTACAGGTGGACAATGGGTGAATTTGTAGAAAATGGTGGGCAATGTGAACATTCTAAAAGAATTTTTAAAAATCAATATATATATACAATATATATATCACCCGGGGTACTGATATTAATGGCGGTGCCCCAGCATGGCCACAGCTCATGAGCTGAAACTAGATAAAATGAAAAAAATGATAAAATATATATATGTATATATGGGAGATATATATATATATATATTGCTGTCTCCTTTCCTTGACATCATGCAATAGTTGTAAATGAATGTCACCATCATGCAAGTAGTGTCCTTTGTTTTTGAATCTTCTTCGGAAGCATGCCTGATCTTGGAAACTAATGGGAGTTGGCAACAGGAAGGACATCTAGCTGTAGAAAATCTACCTCAACAAATGTGGGTGTGTATAGATGAGTCTGTATGTTTTTGTGTTTGTCTCCCACCCTCCACTTGACACCACATTCTGGTTTGTTTGCATCCCTGTAACTTAGTGGATTGCCAAAAGAGACAGATAGAACAAGTACCAAGTTTTAAAAAGAAGTACCAGACTTCAAAACATAACATTAAGTACTGGGTTAATTTAATCAGTTTCAACTTTTCAAGATGGTGCCCCATCATGGACTGAAAGAAGTAAAAGAGTAAAATTGTATATATAATCTGTTTGTGTCTCTATCTGTATTTATTGTTCTGTTACTTTATCAATATATTTCATCTCACCCCATAACGCAGCGAGCTGGCAGAATCGTTAGCATTCCAGGCAAAATGCTGAGCAACATTTCATCTGTTTTTGTGTTCTGAGTTCAAATTCCACTGAGGTCAATTTTGCCATTCATCCTTCTGTTGTCGATAAAATAAATACCAGCTGAGCACTGGAGTTGATGCAATCAATTTACTCCCTTCCCTGAACTTGCTGGCCTTGTGCCAAAATTTGAATCCGATATATTTCATATCCTCTTCCTTATCCCACAACTTGTTATTGCACTATTGCATTCCTTCACACACTCTTCTGCTATTCCTCCTCCCCTCATCTGCTGTCATTACTAAATACTGTTTTTTTTTTTCGTTTTGTTCATTCCAGATGGTTCCTGAGCACACTTGATTACAAAAAGGACAGCAAACCATTCATAATCAATGGAGTCATTATGACACTTATGTTTTTCATCACTCGTCTTGCCTGCATGCCGTATTATTGGTATAAAGTATACGAGGTGTACAACACGGAACCATTCACACGCCTTGGTCATATGCAGTATGTCTTAATTGGTACATGCTTTGTGCTCGATGTCATCAATTTTCTTTGGTTCTACAGGATGCTTCGAGGAGTGTACAATGTCTTGCAATACCTCATACACAGAAATGATATCCCACTGAAGGAAGAATGAACTAAATTATATTATATTATATTAACATATTAAATATTAAAAAAATTTAAATAATCTAATGTATATGGAAAATACAGAATATTATTTTTCCTGTGGTATGTGTGCATGTGTTGGATTATGATGCCAGCATGAGAGAACATGTCATTGTTGTATCTGTAAATAAGAGAGATAATAGCTGTCTGGGTGTCATACTTAAACCAGGTACATCTTTGAAAGCTTCATTAGTTATAGTATTAGTCTTGAGATTGCACCTTTTATAAACATGCAAAAATGTACATGGAAACATATCAGTAGCAAATGGTAACTGCCAACTAGCAGCAGCATTGCTAAATGCACATTTCTGTCTCTGGACTTTGACAGGAGCAAATATCCTTTGGCAACCACATGCTGAGACAAAATTGGAAATTACTGATATAGTAAAACAGTGATGTCACAATTAGTTGATAGGCTGAATGAAACTTCATTAGTATTAGAAGCAGTATTAGTGAAAAATAGTAATTTGTGTATCATATTTAAAGCAGAAACATCTCCGAAAGCCAAATTAACTACCATATTCATCTCAATATAGTATCTCTTATAGGCATATAGTGTTAAAAACACTGAAATATATCAGTAGCAAATGAAAATCGCCCTGTAGGGATGGTGCACTCAGAGGCAGAAACATGCATTTAGCAATGCTACCACCACTACTGGACGAGTTTCATCTTCCACTAATATATTTTTTTTTAACATTATATGTCAGAGATGCTATCTAGAGATGAATGCCATAGTTATATAGGCTTTCAACTATGTATATGTTTTAAGTATGATACACAAACAGTTATTTTAAACTAATACTGCTTCTGTCACACTTAATGAAATTTTAAGAGAAATAACATTATTTAGCTTCATTCAGTCTAGGTATTTAGCTGTTAACATTAGCAATTTGAGTGCCCACATAGAGGTCTTCCTTGTAGTTGTTGTTCATGGACATCCCCATATCAGCTTTGATCCAGTAGATATGTGATCAAATATGTTCTTGTTATTTATGAGAGAGAGAGAGATAGATAAAGCAATAGGAAGTAGTTAGGGAGATAGACAGGTAGATAAGTAGGAAGGTAGTTGGATGTAATGCATTTAGGACTACATAATTTGATATGTTTTAAAGGTAGCAGAATGAGATGTGGCTGCTAATGGCTCTTTTAATGGTTCATATTATCTAGTTTGTATAATATTGTACAACTTTTTATATAGTTTATCAAGTGTTTGCTGTTCAGTTTTAGCTTAGACTTGATGTTTGATAAATATCAAAGATGTTGTAGCTAACACGTTCAGACAAAAATGTATAAGTTTATCAAAAGCTGCAATGCCTGATGAGTTTCATCCAAATTTATGCCATTTTTTCATTAGCTCGTATATTTGGCATGAACACATTCTTTTACATTTTTTATGGGTTTCAGATTCTGGCATAAAGGGACGCAACTCAATACACCAATTAAATACTAACATAGTTTCTATTTACCATATTCTATTCGCAGTATTAATCAACTCGAGTGCACGCCTGAAGACATCTACCTAAGATGTCATGCAATGGGATTGAACCTGGAAGCATGTGGTCAGGAAGTAAACTTCTTAACTTCATGTCTATACTTGTGCCTATGAAACATATATTCTATTTAGCCAAGTCAGTCATTTGCTGCTCTGTGTTTCACCTGTGAGTGAGTGCAGTCTTCTGGCAAGTTATGGCTGAAAAAATGTTCCCCTCTTTATATAGGTAGTGGAGAGAAAATATAAAGCAGGGGAAAAGAAGAAACAAAAAGGAAAGGAAGAAAGACTGAGTAAGAAGGGGAAATGACAGGAGTGCTTTGATTGGGTGGAGGAATGAAGTAGGGTGAGTGGGAATTAGAATGGTCAAAGAGTGCAATTGAAAAATTTTATGGACAATGTATATAGCAATAATGCATCGAGAGCAAGACCCTGAAATGACACGTATTCTCTTCTGATGAGTCCATAAGCTTGCTAGCATCTGGTGTGCAGAACTTTCAACTGGTAGCACTTACATCTGCAAGCTGTTAGCAATATATGTATGCTTAAAATGTCTGGCAGAGTAGGACATGTGCTAGTTACCCACATAGTCAATTAGATAATTCAGAAGATATCATGCCTTAATGGCTGGAGTGATGCTTTAGAGAAAGATAGTCATCGAGATACCAAACTAATGTGCCAAGTTATGAAAGTTGCGAGAAGAGTTATAGCTCAGCTAATTAGGATAAGAATTAGCTTATATTTAATGCCATTCCATTTTGTGCCTGAGAAAAGTACTAGTGGTACCATCTTCTTTGTGAGGCAACTGTAGGAGAAGTATCTAGCCAGAAATAATCCACTGTACCTGGCATTTGTCAAGCCAGAAAAGACTTTTGACAGATTTCCTTGCCCCATGATCTGCTAGACATTGATGAAGTTATGTTTAGATGAATGCTTGTTGAGCTCTATAAGCCATGTACAGAGATGCAATCAATAAGGCAAGAGTTCAGCAACAAATTTTAGAGTTCATGTAGGGATCCATCAGAGATCTATCTTCAGCCCTTTCCTATTCATCATATCTTCCAAGCTATAACTGATGACCTAGTTCTTATATTGGACTCAAAGACTTTGAGAGGAAATTCCTGAAGTGGTAGCAAAACTTAGAATAAGTAGGATAGATGATAGGACCTTGCTAACATGAAAAAGATTGAATTTTATTCAAGGGACAAGAACTGGTTACAATTCCATCTGGCACACTCTATGTAAACAACAAACAGAAGTGGGGGCCACAGTTAGGCTAACAGGGAAGATATATTTCACATGCAGCAGGTGCCTGGAACAATAAGTACTAAGAGTCCATGAGGAATGGATGTGTTGATAGAGTCTGTTTCCTACATGATTTAATAAGCAGTGAAAGTGAGAGTTTAACGAGCATCGTAGCCAGAATAAGAACAAGCTGGAAAAAATTGAGGAAGTGGTTGGCAATGAAGAGCTTCTCCCCAAAGAAACGCTCTTCACTGCCAGGAAGAATAGATGGTGCAATGTGTGTGCATGCAAAGTGCAGTGCTAAATGGTAGTGAGACTTGGGCCATGAACACAAGATTTACAGAGATTAGAAAGAAGTGAAGCTAGTATGCTTCAGTAGATATGTTAGTGCACATGAATTATGGAGTGTTGATGAGCTGCGAGAAAGTTGCAAGAGGAATTAGATGTTTAAACCTTTCGAATCAGCCTTTACTAGCCAAAACTAGGTTTTTCACTACAAGTTTCACCTACCTTTATCAGCAAATCGTCATATACACATATTGCTATTTCTTTTAATTACTGTTGTGTTTATCAGCACATTACACGATTCTGATCCTCAATTTATACACTTAAGAGTCGTTCCATTTTAAGTATTACATTAGATCTAAGGAAAAATAAGGTCCAGGCAGTTAACGGAGTAGCTTCTTGAGCACTTGACATAATTTTCTCTCTGTTGTTACGTTTTGTTCTCACTGTAGATTTTGCAAGATTTAACGTTTTTGTCAATATAACTTAAGTTTTACTTCTGTGTCAAGTCTTTTTAAAAATCATGTTTTTATATCCAGTATAATCTCTTGACGGCTACTTTTTGCACTATTACCCTCGGGTCTACTTGATAATGTCTTTGCAGACATTTTAAATTGAAGGCAAATCCAATAGCAGCGGCGATTAATTGTCCACAACAAATATGCAAAAAAAAAAAATTGGCTCAGGAAAGATCTGTTTTGTGAGAATTAAAAATTGTTTCATTCCTATTGATGCAATAATGAAAATGAGAAAATAGGTGAATGAATGAAGAAGAGAAAGTACTGTTACAGTTAGGTAAAGGGTCACCAGATTTTATATGCAATTCGCCCCTTGCACTTCTGACTCAAAACATCAATACACAGGCACTTCATACACAAACACTCATACACACACTCACTCACACTCATGGACACACACACATACACATGTTGGCATACATGCTCGTATCTATTGTTGCCAGTTGGATTCAAAAGTTAGTGGGTTGATGGTGTGAGTTCCATTGGTTTATATGTTAGGATAATGGGCGGGCATTGTTGGTAATGTGGAGGTCGTATTGTCCTTGCTAATTGCATTGTAGTGGGTGTTTAGTCTCAAGTCAATCCTCATAGACATGTCATTCAAGTTTTAAAATACACTAGGATACCACATTATGTTTTATTTTAAATAAATTTGCTTATCTTCGTTTTATATACCACTGTTGCGGTTGTGCATGCATGCATGTATGTACACACATTCATATATATATATATATATATATATATATATACACCCACACTCACATTATGTACATTATATATACATGTGTATATGTATGTAACGTGATGATAGTTTTTAAAATCGTTAACTATATATTTTGAACTTATGGAAAAGGCAAAAGTGACCATTTTGCTAAGAAAGTGTAGTTTTAAATTACTAATTTTGCTCTTATGGAAACTCGTATTGCGTAGTTATGCAATATGAGTTTCTGTAAGAGCAAAATGACAGATTGTATCCCGAAATTAATGGTCATACTTTACAATCTCCGTAAGCGCGAAATCCCATAACTTCAGATACCTGTAATGCAGTGTAGTGGTGGTGGGGTCTCACTTTAGGAAAGTGTCTTCTATAGCCTCGAGCCGATCAAAGCCTTCTAAGTAGATTTGGTAGACGGAAACTGAAAGAAGCTTGTATATGTGTGTATGTACGTGCGCGCACGCGTGTGTGTTAGTCCACACACATACACACACACTGCTTGACAACCAGTGTTAGTGTGTTTTCGTCCCCGTAACTTTGCGGTTCAGCAAAAGTACAGATAGAATAAGTACCAAACTGTAAAAAAATAAGTACAGGAATCGATTTATTCTGCTATAATAAACTTCTTCAAGGTGGTGCCCTAGCATGGCCGCCGTCTAATGACTAAAACTAAAGATAAATAATCGTGTCTGGTCGGCAGGCAATAAAGAAGGGAAGTAACTGTGGGTAACAGGTATCTGAACTCAAGGTAGATAACTCTGAGAGATTACAAATTTGATTTATTGTTTTAATTATTGTCAACGAACCGGAAAGTGGAAATAATTTTTCTGAACAACTGCCGAAATTGTCACTACTATGAAAAGAAGTCCTTCAAATATGAAATGTTTAGGAAGTCGTGAGTAGTGTACAGGATTGCAGCGAACAATGCTTTTAGCGGAGTTTATTACCACACATTAGTTGCTCACCTAACGTCTTTCCATAACAGAATAAAGAGCACTGGACAGAATGATGGATCTATTTCCCAGGAATACTGAATGAGCAGAGGTAAGCAAAGATGTCTTCGCTCTGACACTGTGTGTGTGCGTGTCTGGGCGCGTGTGCGACGTACTGCTCCTGAACCTGCATTTAAGCCGCGAGCTTTATTTATAATCGGCTCTTCAATATAGCTAGACTAAGGATCAACTCTTAGATGAGGAATTGCTCAGAACATATGATACGGCTGTGGTGTATAAGGCCTGTGTTCTCAGCACACTTCTCTGTAGCAACAAATTGTAGTTGACGTACTCTTCACAAGAACACAAACGTCATATACTTTCTATGAAGTCTGGGCAGAATCCTTAGGATCAAATGGTAGGACAATGTCTGCGACACTAACATACTTTACCAGAGCAGGCATCCCAATGTTCACTTTTCCTTTCCAGCAACGACTTCGATGCTTTGTACATGTTCATCTTATGGATGATGGCTGTATTCCAAAAGCTTGCTCTGTAGTATACTGACTTCTAAGTCCAGAGGTAAATGAGATACAAGATTGTGTGCAAGCATGACTTGAAAATGACTGCCATCAACCCTGACTCCTGATAAGCAGTCACAGACAATAAAATTCTACAGAATCAACAAATATCTCGAGGACTGAGAAGCAAAGAACAAAGAACTGAATAAAAAAAAACAGCAAGAGCAAGTTATGTCTTCTCAACAAATATTCATATGCAATATCCACACATCCTATGTAAATTATTTGTGCTCAACTCATCTAATTGTACTCTATTCGTCAAATTTCTTTCTAAATCACATAATTGCGTTGACAGGATATTCTTAGACCCACACTACAAATTCTGAGTTCCCCTCAGAGTTCAGTACCGTCTCTCTCTCTCTCTCTCTCAATCTATCTATCTATCTATCTATCTATCAAGCCACATACTCCCTTTGGTACATTAATCAAACGAAGTACAATATAGCCAGCCTTTACTTCGAGTATGATTTGGTAGCATATATAATTGTATTAGCTTTCGCTAATAGTTTTATGTAGCCACGAGCAGACATCGAGGAAGAAGGGACTGCATCAGCATTCTGGTACAGCTGGAGGAAGAGAAAGGACTCCATCAGCATTCTGATAGTCATCGCAGCTGAGCTGACCGAGGCAATGTGAAATGAAAGGCTTTGCTCGAGGACGCAACACGTTGTTCTATACAGGAATCGAATGATAGTGACTGAACAGCCAAACCACTAAGCCACAGTTAATCACTTACGTGATGTCATTTCTAACTCTTTACCACATAACCACAGGTGCAAAGACAGTATCCATTTCCATTGTTATGGCCTCCGAGATTGCTAGCAAGTAATTATTATCAGATCAGAGGCCTGACCTGGATGCTGTCAACATAGCACTTAGTGATCACTTGGTTATTTACACGTGTGCACGTTATGAACCCCTTACAGCTACTTCCGAAATGTGTTGGTATAATAATGGGAGGGGAAAAGGTCATCAACTTTGAGACTTTTAAGTCAGATTCACCTGAAATTTTTGTCAGGCATAAGTCCAAGCGTTCACAAAAGTCATTTCAAACTTACAGCGGATTGTTTAGTCTAAAATTAAGGAACGCACAAACAGAATCCGAATTTTGGCGTTATATAGATTCCTGAAAGAGACACAGTGATAAAAACATCGAAGAAAAGAAAAACGGTAAGTGGGAAAGAGTGAATGAGATGTGTAGAAAAGAGAAGAAGAAAATAAAGTGTAATACATACAGAAATGGAAAAAAAAGAAAAGATAAAAAGCAAAAACGCAAGTTGATGATATATTTGTTTTTATTAATTTATCGATTGACTTTTATTCCACCGATTATTATTATTATTATTAATATTACGGAAGCCGAGTTTGATGAAAGTATAGTGTTGGTGCCTCGACGGAATGCTATCATTTACACCTTGGCAAATGTTGCTTGCTTTGGTCGATCAGGCAAAATGCCGAGGAAACCTACACAGACATACATACATACATAGACAACGCGATATAAACCATGTACATAAACATACAGACGTACCTTTAATAAACTAGTACATGTATATACATATAACTGATTCAAACATGTACATACACGTAACGTAGACAGCCATTCAAGCATACATATCATATACGCCACAACTTACAAATACACATATAAATATAGTCGAACAATAATGAGGAAAAGTGGATATGGTTTAAAATCTCGGCTGGCGTACGTTGGGGAGAGAGAGAGAGAGAATGATGATAGTAACATACACAGCAAAGGAGGGGGTAAGTCTTAGGCAGCGGTAAAAGACTGACGTGAGAGTATTGGTAGGAGTCGGAGGAGAAGTGAAACCGAATCAATGGGAAAATGTAGACAAAGAGTGTTGTAGGCAGTGAGAAAGGAAGAACGAGAGCTATATATATATAGAGAGAGAGAGAGAGAGAGAAGTAAGAAAAGAGGGGATGGAAAATAATAAGGATTTTTGTCTTTAATCGGTCCAAGACCACAAAGGTGGTGTTTGAGTATAGCAGATTAAACCGATACTAATATTGAATTGGTTCTTTATTTTGTTGGAGGGATTTGAACTCAGAACATAAAGCGCCGGGACACATACTGCAATGAGTTTTGTCTGACGCTCTAATGATTCTGCAAAATCAGTAAGGGGCGAAGAGAAATTTTAAAGAGAGAGAGAGAGAGAGATCTATAACATGTTGTGAAAGAATGATATAGATGGGGAGATAGTTACAGGATTTATTAACGAAGTGGAGAAGACAAACAGGAGTGGAGTACGGTGGTAGGAAGGTGACGAAAATTTAAAAAGGTGTTTGTAATGATGGGGGAAAAGAAACGACTAAATGTCTGAGAATTGTGAAAGCTACTTTGAAATAGTCAATAGAAGGGATGCATTAAACGAGTGAAGGGTTAAAAAAAAAAAAAAAATGACGTCTAGCAAAGAGAGAGAGAGAGTGGTAGGGGAGTTAAGTATGGTGAGGTGAAGCTTTTTGTTGTACATTGTTAGGGTATTCTTTTTTTGTTTTTCATATACAAACATTTGACAGACACGATAGGATATCATTTTTGACCCAACTGCAGCAATAGTATGGAGGACAAAGCCGGTGGGATAGGGGTTCTTTTTCTTTCTTACTCATTTTTTTTTTTTGAATTAGTTTATGGATACCCAGTGAGAGTAAAATGTTTTTATGTAGAGAAACTCAGAAGAAATTCATAGATTGAAAATATAGGTTGAGATGTAAGCACATATTCTTTACGAAGACCCATTGGAGTAATATACTCATGTTTGAAATAGTTTTTCTTCTTTAGATATGGACATTATTAGACGGTGATTTTGTGGGGCAAAACTTAGTTTTTGAAGAGTGAAATGTCTAGTAATACAGTAAAGTAAAGAAAAAAAAAATTTGCTTTAGCTACACATATTTCATCAGGATTCAGTGAGGACTTGTTTTCAGATTGAGAAATTATACACATACACACGTGTATGTGTGTGTATGCGTATACACAAACACATAAAATAGAGGAAGGCATAGATGCTCTAAGAACAATCACTGTTAGGAACTTTGTTTCATATATCGTAACAAACTGGAGCAACAGTTGTATTTTAAATTCAATGATGTTTCAGATACTCAGCATTGACATATTTTTTTTTTCTTTTTACAATAATAATTTAGTGGTTTTATTGCAAAGAGAAAGAGTAAAACCATATATATATTAGTCACTGTTGGGGATAGTTCCATAGTTTATTATGGATTCATTAAATAGTAATCCCACATATTCATAAATCTCTTTAAACACAAATGCAATCCTGTCCACATAATTTTTTGCCTTTTTAGATGTCATATCCTTGTTTGTTGATACACAAAGATGACAGTTTTATTTCAGATATAAGACAGTAGGTTTTGTTATAAATACAAGCACCAGTGGAATCAGGTTTTGCTATCTTGTGAAAGAAAAGATTGTGGGAAGTCTGGATGCAAGAAGAGAGCATCTGATACAGAAAGTATTGTGAAAAAGGCTGCAACAGGTTCAAATTCAGATTACAGCTAGTGGTTATAACTCCATAAATCTAAATATTAGAGAAGAAATTTAGTGTACAGCAAGGTACATACTGATGGACCAATAGTTTGAGTCTTGTAATGGAAGTGGAGTGGTAGGCTAGGGGGTAAACTACTGTTGCTCAGTAGTCTTTAGGGTCACAAGGCAATGTTGTGTTGAATAGAAGGAAGAGATGACAGTTTATAAACAGTCACAGACACAGTGCTGCGTCTGTGGTCAAGACCTATTCTACCAAGTTGAAGATAGGTACTATGGGCAGGTACATTTCAGTCAGCTAGTATTAAGACATGGAAATGGTAAACATAACTCTAAGCATGCCATCATCTTCTGGCCTTTTGGTACCTTTGAGTTAGGTCTGTCTGAGGATAGCTTCCTTCTTCCTACCAGTCTCAGAGATCCTGAAAAGGGCCTTGGAACACTGTCTGTTCTCCCTTGGTTAAGCCTTTAGATAAAAAAAACTACTATAGATCCCATGAAATAGAACAGCCTATTTTGTTGTAAACAATTACCATGTGAAAGTAGAGTCCATTTAAAAAGAGGGATACCTATATATCAATTGGTAAACTGTGCCTTAATGTGCTACAGCTATACAGCTGTATCAGGTGGTACAATTGTCCACCAGGCTGCAAATGAGAACCATAGCAAGAGGGCATTTAACTGACCAGTGTTCTAGTAGGTTGCAATGACAAGTTCAAATTTTGCCATAGACAAAACCAGCCAACGAAATGATATTTACAAAGATCAGTGAGAGTATTTCGATAGTATGTGATAATAAAGTGAAGTACAGAGAGTATTTAAATGGGAATAACACAGAAATGTAGATAAATGTGGAGAGAGAAAAACAAACAAAGAAGCTGAATGTATTTGTGGTAACTGTAATATGTCTGTCTGGAGTGTGTTGTGTGCAGATGTGCAATATCTGACATACAAAGATACAAGTTTATGCTTATTAGAAGTTGATGATGCGAGACTGTCATATCAGAGAAATGAGAATTGTTATGCTAACCACAAATCTAGACTGTTTTAACCAGAGCCAAACCATCATCCCAAGACATGAGAAATCACAAAAGCAGAAGAATTGCTGGAGAAAACACACACATATACACACACACACACTCAAATTAGAGGTTGCAAGATCATTTCTTGGCCTCCATCTGTCTCTCATACACATATATCAATAATATAATAATTAATAATAAATAACAGAATAAGTTCAAATCTCTCCAAGGTTGACTTTACCTTTCATCCTTCTGAGGCAATAAAATAGCAATTTAAGAATGAAGTATGGGATTGGATATAACTGACCATTCCATCGTACTAAAATTTGTGGCTTCATTCCCATTTTAATAATCACTGTAAATTCAAATCCTACCTGGTTTAACTTATTCTTTCAGCTCCCTGATGTTGATAAAATAAATGCCAGTCAAATATTGGGGGGGGGGGGGGCCCCATTAAATCATATATTTCTCCACCAAATTTGAGTCCCTGTAAGGATTTCTGCGATTGGCATTAGGATACAGATTTGGAGACAGAGTCAAGTAACTGAAATAAGTGCTGATTTTACTCTACAAAGTCCTAACTACATTTGAAAGATGCCTTTAGAGAAGGATTAACAGACATTTATCACCAAGAATGTGGTATAGGGAAATTCAAACACCATGTCTTCAATGACATGGACAGTAAAAAATTTGAAGAGAGAGAGAGAATGTCATCATCATCATCATCATTATCGTTTAACGTCCGCTTTCCATGCTAGCATGGGTTGGACGATTTGACTGAGGACTGGTGAAACCAGATGGCTACACCAGGCTCCAATCTGATTTGGCAGAGTTTCTACAGCTGGATGCCCTTCCTTACGCCAACCACTCAGAGAGTGTAGTGGGTGCTTTTACGTGTCACCGGCACGAAGGCCAGTCAGGCGGTACTGGCAATGGCCACGCTCAAAATGATGTATTTTATGTGCCACCCGCACAAGAGCCAGTTCAGGGGCACTGGCAACGATCTTGCTTGAAAATCCGTAACTATTAGATATTGATTTTACTTTACAAACTCTATGTACATCTCTCTCTTTTTCTATATATATATATATATATATATATATATATATATATATATGTATATATATATATATGTATATATATATATATATATATATATGTATATATATATATATATATATATATGTATATATATATATATATATATATATATATATATATATATATACATACACACACACACATATGCACACATTTTCTGCTGCAGGCACATGAAATTTTGAGAGAGGGAGCTGATTGAGCCGTGTGATCAATTGGTACTTATTTAATTGACTCCCCCAAAAATGGAAGGCAAAGTCAACCTCGGTGGAATTTGAACACAATGTAAAGACCTAAAAGAAATGTCACTAAATGTTACCAAAAATGTGGTGTAAGGAAAATTCAAAGACCCAGTCTGAAGTGATGTGAAAAAATAGTAATAATAATGATTTCTAAAATAAGTGCAATGTAACAGATTTAGTGGAGGAGGGGAGAAAGATAATTAAATCAACCAATTTTATTGACCCCCAAAAACGAAGAAAATCAAAGTCGACACTAGGGAGAGTTAAAATCAAAAGACAAAGGCTTGTAATTAAATAACCACAAAGTTTTTTGATTGGTGCTCTACTGATTCTGAAATTTAATGAGTAGCTAATAATAATAATAATAATAATAATAATAATAATAATGATGATAATGATTTGTAACATAGGCACAAAGGCAAAAATTTGAGAAAAATGGAGTACCATTGATAATAGATCAACTCCAGCACTTGACTGGTACTTTAATTTATTGACAAGATGAAAGGCAAAGCTGACCTGAGCATAGAACATAATGAAATACTATGAGGCATTTTGTCCAGTGCTTTAACAATTCTACCAATATTAACCTTCATTACCATATTTCTGTTGAAATACACAGCTTTTGTTTCAACTAATTTTGGAAATACTGAAGAATTTAATAAAACAGCTTTGTCATTATTAAGCTGGTATCTGGAACAAATGAACTTTTAAAGGAAAGTTTTAATTTAAATCACTTTAAAACAGGAAATTTATATCATAGAACCAAGGGCGGTATCAACTAGATTGACATCAAAAAGATTAGCAATAATGATTTCTACTGTAGGGGAGGGTCTAGTCAATTATATTTGGGCTTGGAATGCAAAAAGACAATAACTAAATACTGCAAGACATTTAGTATTGAGCTCAAAACCTATGAGAATTAACTTTGTCTGTCTTGCATGATTCTTGGGCAGATAAAATAAAATATCAGTCAAGTACTAGAAAAAATGGAAATAATTGTTATAATGCTGGTGATTTTGATAGAATTGTAAGGGCATTGGATAAAATTCCTAGTAGCATTTGGTTACAGCTCTTTATATTCCAAGTTCAAAGCCTGCTGAGGTCAACTTGATAAAAGGGTAAAAGAAACAAAAAATTTTTTAAAGAAAAAAAAAAAGATTCAGTAAAGTATCATGGTTGATAGCATCAACTCTTTCCCCTCCATGTCAAATTTCTAGTCTTCAGCCTATCATAGAAATTGTAATTATTTCCTGTCATGTATGAAAATATTAAATTAATATTTAGTAGAATGAAAGTACATACATATATTGTTCAGTTCAAAAGAATGACATTTTATCACACTGTGATAGTCAATAAGATATCTCATTGTAATATAAGCAGTATATCTCAGCATTTGGTGTTAGTGTAGCAATATCAACAGTATTATTACAGGTGGTGATCTCAAGTGTGTACAATATGCTGTCATAATGTCATCACTGGTGATATCAACAGTATATCTAATTCTAATACCACTGTAATACTATCAGATTTTATAACTATGATATCAACATATAACAATAACACTAATTGTTGAGATATTAACAAATGCTATATCTACACTAAGGTATATACACAAATGATATCAGTATTATAAAAGTGATATACCACTAGATAATGAGAAACTTACATCACTAGGTAAGATGAATGCTACAACAGTGGTGTATACTATAATATTATGTGTGTCTTATAATAGCAGTACTCTCCACCATATAACGGTCAGTGTGATAACAGCAGTATAGCAGCAAGATCAGTGTTACAATAGTGATATATCAAATGGAATGTTGTTATAGCAGTGGTGTACCAACTATAATACTAACATTATTAAAGGAGCAAATCATAACCTATGAAGACTTTTACAACAGCAGTATACAACTGGAAGAGATCTGTATGATATCAGTTATATATGAATGTATAATATCTAATATCAACACAATAATCACAAAATGTATAAATCAGAAGTATAGCAGCTGTATAGCACCTGAAAATGTTATAGCCATATAAGAATGTAGAACAAAATATTTAATATGGCATGATACTAAATTATCCAAAACAGTTATAAATGAAGAATCAGAATTTGTTTAAATTTCTTTTGGATATAAAATTTTTAAATAAATAAAATGATAATACAAAAATAAAAATAAAAAAAAAAAAACATTTTCAAATGTATTATAATAGAAATCTTCCAGATATATACCATTATTAATTTATTTACATGAAATAAAATAGAATTAAAATTTGGAGAAAAATAAAAAGGAGCAACAGATTTTTCATTTCTTTCTTTTTAAATTAAACAAAACCAAGAACAACACAAAAAGATAAACAAATTTACATAAACGCAGGTATATGTGTATACACATCAACATTATGTTAATTGAGAACATTTACGGTTTATAAAACCCATGATAATGAAAATTACGAACAGAAAAAAAATACAATA
>NC_142935.1:94231803-94256803 GCF_046866305.1 Octopus bimaculoides
GTTCTGAGTTCAAATTCTGTTGAGGTTCACTTTTCATCCTTTCGGGGTTGATAAAATAAGTACTAGTTGAGCACCGGGGTCAATGTAATTGGCTTACCCACTCCCCTAAAATTGCAGGCCTTGTGCCAAAGTTTGAAACCTACATGCAGCTAGGTGGACCATTACCAGTAAATAGTTGTTATAGATATAGTTCATTGAACTGTACCACATTGTGGTATTTACATACAGCCAGGTGGACTGTTAACAGTTGTCTTTGCTATAGGCACAGTTCAGTGAACTATACCACACTGCCAAAACAACAATAATGCAAGATGGAAGGGAATTCCAGAGGGTAGCAGTTATGTGGAGGAATGTTTGGGCTGGACTTGGAGAGAAGAAGAAAGCAGTAAGCATTACAAAAAAAAAAAAAACCAAAGATGTATGAATCCAAAATTAATTAGTCAACCTCTAAGGTGGGAGGAGCAGAAATTGCTATTTAGTAGTAAAAGCAAAAAGAGGTAGCACATTACAATAATGTGGTGGTAGCTGTATAGTGTGTTCGAGAGGTAAGGTTTACCTATTTGGTTAGTGTAGTGGTTTTCAAGCTGGGTGCTCTCCCTTACTAGCGGATCAGGTTGTGTCAGCGACCATGATATCCTTTAACATTCAGATTACTCGATCAAATGTAATGCTTATTTATTCTGTTATTCTTTTACTTTACAGTCATTTGACTGTGGCCATGCGTGAGCACCGCCTTAATGAGTTTTAGTTGAAGAAATTGAGCCCAGGACTTATTCTTTGTAAGCATAGTATGTATTCTATCAGTCTCTTTTGCTGAACTGCTAAATTACAGGAATACAAACATACCAGCATCGGTTGTCAAATGATGGCGGACACACACACACACACACATATATATATATATATATATATATATGACAGGCTTCTTTCAGTTTCTATCTACAAAGTTCACTCATGGCTTTGGTTGGCCCAAGGCTATAGTAGAAGACACTTGCCCAAGGTGCCACACAGTGGGACTTAACCAGAAACCAGGATGCAATCTTCTTACCACACAGCTACACCTGATTGTTCTGAATTAATTTTGCATTATCTCATAGCTTCAAAACTTCAACGATGTGCTTATTTATAACATTGTAGTAGACAAAGGACCAAAATGCCTGGTACCTTGCAATACTTAAGAAGATCCATACTCCACAGTAAAAGTGTTAAGGCCCCTTCCCACTAAAAAGGATTGGCCTGCAAGAGTCTTGTGTTGGTGCCACATGAAAAGCACTCGTGCTGCTGCCACCTAAAAAGCTCATGCAGTGCCATATAAAAGCACCCAGCACACTCTGTAAAGTGGTTGGCATCTGGAAGGGTACCTAGCTGCCAAGTCAGACTGGAGCCTGGTGCCGCTCTCCAGCTGGCCAGCCCTGGTCAAACCATCCATCCCATGCCAACATGGACAACAAGTGTTAAATGATGATGATGATGACGTTGTGTAGGTGTGAGAGACTGGATCTGACTAGTTTGAAAAAAAAAAAAAAAACAATATTTGAGCCAGACATGGCCAGTTTAAATGTTAATGGTTTAAGTCATTACTAAGCTTGCTAGTGGCTTTCTTGTAGCATTACTTTCAATGTTCTGCATGATGTGAACTATGTTCATGGAAAGTTGGGAACAAAGGTGTGTTGACATATGGGCAGAGACAATGAAGTGGAAAAGTCGGGAATATTTGGTCTACATAACATTTTCTAATTAAATAAATACTCTAATTGACATAGTTGGTTAATGAGCTCTCACACATTCTACATATATATATACATATATATATATATATATATATATATATATATATATATCATAATAATATAAATAATATATAAATATATGCATATATATTTACATACCTACATATATATGTATATATACATGCATATATGGGTACAGGACATCAAAAAAACAGAATGAGAAATGAGAACACAAAAAACAAAAACAGAAAACGTACTTTTTTCGAACAATGAAAAAAAAACGAACAGAGAAACGAGACATGCAACATAAAGAACATTCCCTTCATCAGTTGTCCCCTGTTTTGTCTACTCCGCATTTTGAAGGTACAAGGAGGTACACAAAAGTAACCAGAAACATTCTCTGTGGGACAAGCCCATTGATGTGACCCTCAGGCATCAGTCTGCCAACCAGCAGCATCAGGTCAAGTTATTCTGCCCTGTGGTGCATCTTTGTTTTGTAGTGCTTCTACCCTGTTCATCGATTTTTGCAGTGGCTGAAACGAAGGAACAACATGATTCTGCGAAATTCTGTTTCCTGCTGGGGAAAATAGTTGCCGAAACAATTGTCATGTTCCAAACAGCTTACAAGGACACAGCCATGACCAAAACACAAGCTTGCGAGTGGTTTTCATGCTTTAGGAATGGTCACTTGAAGACCAACCTCGTTCAAGCAACTATCAACCTCCCGAACAAATGGAAACATTGCAAAAATTCATGAACTGATTTTAGAGGAATGTTGCCAAACAATTGATGAACTAGTTAACATGACTGGTATGTCCTGGAGCTCCTGCCGACGAAGTTTGGGTGAGGAATTACGAATGAAAAGAGTTGTAGCAAAATTTATGCCTCGCTTGCTCACGGAAGATCAAAAGCAGTCACAACTGAATGAGTGTTGTAAACTGAAAGAAAAGTTGG
This sequence comes from Octopus bimaculoides, assembly GCF_046866305.1. Lineage (NCBI taxonomy): Eukaryota > Metazoa > Mollusca > Cephalopoda > Octopoda > Octopodidae > Octopus > Octopus bimaculoides. The sequence goes on from NC_142935.1 coordinate 94,234,488, forward strand.
AAGTTGATCCGGACTTTTTTCGAAGGTCATCACTGGTGATGAATGCTTGTGCTATGGAATTTACAGATGTGGAAGAGGTGAAGAGAGAGGCATTAAAAGGCATCACTTTGTAAGAGTTCCAGGGCTGCTTCAAACAGTGGCAAATGCATCTAGACCAATGCATTGCTTCAGATGGAGAATATTTTGAAGGAGATAAAAGTGTAAACATATGAAACAAAGTGAATAAGATAATACTGTAAAATTCCGGTTTCTTTTAAGTACCCCATCGTATGTATACCTTACAGTCAAACAGACTTGTATGGATTCTTTGTTTAATTTTCCTGATTATTGATTGTGAATGCAGTTAAGTATTCCACAGACATAAATATCCTTGATGAATTAATTGTCGTAGAATCAATATGACGCTGTGTGACAAGGCTGAGCCATTGAATTTACAGGTACGGTCCATACAACATCTCCACACAGTTTTCATCGACTAATTTTCACTCACATGTTTTGAATCACCCTAAAGATATACAAAATACTTGATTGAAGTGCTATGCAGTGGAACTGAACTCAGAAACTTGCAATTTAGAAGCAAACTTGTTAACTATTCAACCATGGACAGACCAATGTACACATTATATCTCCACAATGGAACTTCTACATAGTTGCATGACTTGCTAGAAATAGCAGTAAAACATCTCTCTAATCACACCCTTCTTAAAAGAGGAAGGATTCATGAGATAGACTTAAAAAGACTGGATACACACAGCTAGAGTGCCTTAGCATAAAAGTCTGCTTAATTACAGTTGATCTATGCTGGTAGCTGAAGGATGGATATTATCTGTCTTCATTTCACTAAAGCTTTTAATTCTGTATCACACAAACAACATACTCTTTACTCTTTTAATTGTTTCAGTCTTTTGACTGTGGCCATGCTGGAGCACCGCCTTTAGTCAAGCAAATCGACCCCAGGACTTATTCTTTGGAAGCCTAGTACTTATTCTATCGGTCTCTATTGCTGAACTGCTAAGTTACGGGGATGTAAACACACCAGCATCGGTTGTCAAGCGATGTTGGGGGGACAAACACATACACACAAACACACACACACATATATATATATATACATATATACGACGGGCTTCTTTCAGTTTCCGTCTACCAAATCCACTCACAAGGCTTTGGTCGGCCCGAGGCTATAGTAGAAGACACTTGCCCAAGATGTCACGCAGTGGGACTGAACCCGGAACCATGTGGTTGGTAAGCAAGCTACTTACCACACAGCCACTCCTACGCATGGTGAAGTTCACTGCAATAGGTAAGACGGTTAATCTTTATAACTGCTTGACGTCCATCATTCTTGCTTGAAAAGAGAGTCATGGTACTAGGACAAAATTTTGCACCCTATGTGATTAAATCTAGTGTCACACAGGGATCTATTTTTGGTCTCCAGTTGTTTGCTGTATATATTAATGAAGTGGAGGCGCAATGGCCCAGTGGTTAGGGCAGCGGACTCGCGGTCATAAGACCGCGGTTTCGATTCCCAGACCGGGCGTTGTGAGTGTTTATTGAGCGAAAACACCTAAAGCTCCACGAGGCTCCGGCAGGGGATGGTGGCGAACCCTGCTGTACTCTTCCACCACAACTTTCTCTCACTCTTACTTCCTGTTTCTGTTGTACCCGTAATTCAAAGGGCCAGCCTTGTCACACTGTGTCACGCTGAATCTCCGCAAGAACTACATTAAGGGTACATGTGTCTGTGGAGTGCTCAACCACTTGCACGTTAATTTCACGAGCAGGCTGTTCCGTTGATCGGATCAACTGGAACCCTCGACGTCGTAAGTGACGGAGTGCCAACAGATATATTAATGAAACAGACACATCCCAAAACTTGTCTCTACAAATACCAAACTCTTTAATCTCTCACCCCATATGGCAATATATCCTGATATTTGGAAACATGCTTCAATGTACCCTATTCAAAAACAAAACAAAAAAAATGGCAAGAACTCTGGTCCAGACAACAATCATTCTATTGCACTTATTCCTAACATCTCAAAGGTAGTAGAAACAGTTATTAAAAAGGATATACTTTAATACCTTGAATTACTCTCTCGCAATGACCACCAGTTCAGCTTAGGCAGAGCCAGATTCACAGGAGACCTACTTTCTTATGTCACTTACCAGTGAGCTTACACTTAAGATAGGTCATTGCCACACACATCATCAGAGCTTTGTGTATGTCATGCAAATCTCCCATGAAAACTTCCCACATAAGAGCTCTATCTATCTTAGATTTTTTGGATCAGTAATTTCCTATTAGAGCTCATGCCATCACAGCATTTGATGACAGACATCTTTTTGTATCACTCTCAATCAACTCTGGTGTTCCCCAGGGTTCTGTTCTAACCTCTCTCTCTTCCTCCTGAACATCAATGATCTACATGCTGTTACAGCCCACAATGCCCACTTTTACACAGGTGATATGATCTTTCATTCCTGCTTGACATCCTCCAACTAAGCATCAACCACATACAATTTAGACAAAGCACACCAAATCTGCTTTCATAAACAAGAGTCCTCAAAGGCATCCACTGATGGAATCGTGTCAATAACTTTAAAAAAAAAAAATCTATCTGAATTCACATCAACAAAATACCATTGCACTACATACACACACCAAACATGAGTATCACTCAGCTAGAGTTTCCACAGCCAGGACCACAAAGACATTCGTAACATAACCAGGACTGCAATGGATGTCCTCATCCATGGCATAGCAAGAACTGCAAGGAATCCAAAGCATAGCGAGGACCACAAGCACATCCCTAATGTTGTCAGAACCAAAGACTGACCCTTCTCTTCAGGGCTACAAAACACTTCATCCTATAACAATTGTTGAAGTTCTTCAAAACTCAGATAAAACCCCACAATGGAGTATGGCTCCCACATCTGGGACAATACCTCACACACACACACACACACACACACACACACACACACACAGAGACTGATTAGCATTAAAAAAAAAAAACACCCAGACATGTTCCAGCTTATGGCCCATTGATAGCCTGTCTCTTTTAAATGTCTTTTCTACTGTTTCTGTAACAGCCTCTGTTCCTCACAGTTGGGTGCTTTTGAACCTCTTTCATTTCGGTAACACACTCTTGTTGTGTCCAAACTGCCAGGCCTCAAACTAATCATTATTCCATTCCTTCACAACCCACTAGAATCTTCTCCCTGCTCATATCTCTTCCACAGATATCAATTTGCAATAGTTTAAATGGAGCAGTTACAGTATCATTGATCTCGCCAGTCTTGGAGGGCCAGCAAAGCTAACCGGTACTACTCTTCCTCCAAACTCAGCTAGTAAAATATGAAATAGATATATACAATTATACACACACACACACACACAAATATACATGTGTTGCAAATTAGCTGTTGCCAAGCCTCATGATGATGAAAAGGTTATCATTCTTTGCCCGCTTTCCAGTACACCACTTCTGTACATGTGCCAACTAACAAAAGAAAGTTGGTGTTATTGCCTTCAAATCATACCCTACCATCTTAAAAAAAAAGGAGACCTAAGATGAGATTTTAGGGAAATAATGTTTCAACAGAAGAGATGGACATAACTAGAATGTTTTTGATCATAGGTCGGCTCAGCTGGGGCTAACTTTGGACTAACAAGGGAGCCCCTACATTGTCACTCAATCTGCACATGTAACCAGGATCAACTGATCCAGTACTAACCAGTAAATCCACAGCACCATAAACAGAAGTCAAAGATGCCTGGTAATCACAGACATCTGAGATAGAGATCATCAACCAATCATGATTCCAATAGCAGACACCAGCAACATGAGGACCAGATGCTGATTTAAGATCCATCTGATTGTTCTATTCCAGGTCTTCAGCTGACCACCTTGCTATTTATGCTATCTTGAAAAGAATGTTTAAGCATGACCACCTCACAGATGAATTTGTACTGGGGACAACAGAATGCATTACCAAAGCAAAGGAGATGCATTTTGTGCAAGGATTGTTTGAGGGAAATCAATCCAACAATGATGACAAATTTAAGAGTTTTACACAAAAATCAGAAGTGCGAGCATTGAGAATTCAATGAAGGTAAAAATTGTCAAATAATTCCAGTTCTTGTAAATTGGTCACTCTCATTAATTGGGCTTTCAGCCACACAGCATGATGGTACTAAACAGCAGATGTGAATCTTTGTAGCTATGTCCGATCTTCAACCGAAACAGATGACTTTGAGGATGGTAGGAATCAGTACATACCTGATTGATGGAGACATCTATCTCATCTTTGCCCTGCTCTGTGTCAGTGAAGGTAGAGGAGCCAAAATATTTGAAGTGATAACCCTTTCCAGAATCTTGCCAATGTGGATGTTAGAGACCCTTTCACTGGGTAAGACGCCAACATATATAATCTGTCTTGGTTATGTTGATTTTCAAGCCAACATGTACACATTGTAGTGTTTAATGACTGATTGAACATTTTCACATAGTTATTATAAACTATTGGAGAGTTGTGAACATAGTCAAATTCAGTGACAATTAAATCTCATCCCATAATGTCAACCAAGAAATCCTCTAGAGCAGGATTCACAATCCATTCAATGACATAGTTGGAATATTATTGCAGGTAGAACTCAGATATGCTGGACATGAGGAAATTTTCAATATCAATCCACACATTGCTTTTCATTCAACCTGCTAAAAATAGCAGTAAAATCTCCTTCAAATCACGTCCGTCTGTGACAAGAATAGAAAGGACTCAGATAATATCTAGAGGAAAAAGGACAGAATGATCAACGGTTGGAACACTATTGGTTTTAAAAGTTGCTTGTTCAGGGGTGACCTGGCGATAAACAACAGTTACACCACACTTAGCATTCTGTACTAAACTATAGGAGGATAGGAAAAGCAGCGGGAACTAACTATTCAGTGGTGGTGGTGGTAGTAGATGTAGAATAATGGTATCAGTGATAAAGTTGATGTTGGGAACTAACAATGGTAGTGGTGCTTATTTAGATGGTTTGTTAGCAACTACAGGTGTTGGTCAAGGTGATAATGTTGTTTGTAACAATAGTGGTAGCAGTAGCAGTGGAAGTGGTGAGGGATAGTTGGTGATGGTAGCGATGAGGTTGCTGGTCTTGATAAATGATTACATAGTTTTAAAGTTTACCCATATTTTTTTTGTTTTGAGGAAGAACAAAGAGAAACAGTGAGAGGATAGGAATGGCAACGTGGATTGGTACCTTTTCCAAAGCTGTTTGCAACATGTTTACAATAATCAATATAATCCACAACATAAAAGGAGTCCAAATTTTCCATTATCCAAGAAATAAACCATAAAACTAAATCAGATAGACAGAAAGAGCAAGTTGTTTTATGCATGTCTCTTGTTCGTGGCACATCTATGCATATTAATAATAGCACAAAGAACAAAATATGTAAGTACTCTGAACACAGTAAAATTACTCCAGCCATCATCACCATCATTTAATGTTCACTTTCCAGGATAGGATGGGTAGGTCAGTTTGATAGGGAACTGACAAGCTGCAAGGGTGTGTCAACTCCAATGTCAGCTTTGGTATGGTTTCTACAGCTGGATGCCCCTCCTAATGCCAACCACTGTACAGAGTGTATTGGGTGCTTTTTCCAGCCACCAGCTCTAGTGAGGTTGCTTTGTAACTTGCAAGACAGAAAAGAAAAGAGAAGGAGAAGAAAAAAAGAAAGAAAAAAATTATGTTCGTCATACTTGTGCAGTTTCTAAATTATTTTGGACGGTCTATTGGGAGTAGATGTTGGAGTTGTACAACTCATTATGTTGCTGTGAGAATAAGCTTGATTTAGCAGTGTTGGTAGTATGAGAGGTGTTAGAGATTGAATATTAGGAGCACCTGTAGTTAGAGATATTGATGATGTTGACAGGTTAGAAACATTACTACAGGGGACCACATGATCAAGTAGTAGTTCTACAGATAGAGAAGCTGGTGATGTTGGCCCATTGATAACATAATCTTGATCGGCACTATTTGTTCATTTTAGGCTAACAGCTTTTACACCTTCATTATAAATCCAGGCTGCGTTTCTGCCAGCATAAATCATAAGATTCACCTGCAGAAAATTTCACTGTATTGCTCATGTGATAAACTATTTACCCAACTTCGTAAAACAAAGACTTTACTGCTATTTTCCATTATCTGCCTAGTCCTCAGGAGGAGATAACTTGCAACAGATGCAGTAAAGCTGTTGAAAACTACTTTTGACAAATATTCATCAAACTTTCTAGATGAAGGACTTATAACCTTTTAGTGGAGATTTTATTCTTCGCAGAGCTCTTTCAACTGCATTACTATAGGGCTAAGCTGTAGGATTTTATACATGTTCCAAGTTGATTTAATCAATCTTTTAATTCAATGAATTCTAGTCCAATGTTTGATATCATTATCAGTGGAAATGCCACCTCTAAAGAAGATAGAAAAATAAAGGTTTCCTTACATTTTCTGAGCCCCTATTAGAACAAAAAGTCTGCAACCCAAGTAGTGACCAAGTTGACCATGATCAACACATCCACAATACCTTATACACATCTCCAGTATGAATATAAGTTTTCCCTAGGCAATGATTTGAGCAACTTAATACAAAGAGTGCCTTTATACCTAATTTTTAGCATATATCTCAAGATCAGACAAACTCTTCATCATCTCTTTGAAGAGTAGACCACTATACAAGCCCTTGATTTCTTCAGCGTTTGTTGTACGGTCATGTGTGTATGTGTGTTTTATGATTTGTGATAAACTTTGCAAGATAAGGTTCAGGAAAAAATTCTCTTAATAAAAACAGGCTAAAATCATTCTTTACAGCCACTTCAGAAGAATGTTTAGCAAACCATCATTCTACAATGAAGTCTTTTTTAAAAGCTGAGTCTAGAGGAAGAAGTAGAACCCATGGCCCTTGCTGGCCCACTGAGACTAAGACATTGAGGCTATTAATGTTCTGTATAAATTGTTGCAGATCAACACAGACAGGAAAAATGAAAGCAGGGAGGAGTTTTCAGAGATCTCAATGTTCTGGGAAAGGACTGAACATAATATAATGGTTAGCATAAAGAAAGAAGGTTTGTAACAAGAACAGTGATAAGAGATGGAAAGGTGAGTGGATCAATGATTGCTTGAGTGATGGAGCAGAAACCATTATAGTAGTGATAGGGGAGACAGACAGAGGAAACAAAACACACGTAAGCCAGAGGCTGGAGCAAGTCCATTAATGATGGGATGCCAATCAACCAAGTGGATCTTCTCTGGATGCAGTCCAGAATTTTAGAGTGCATAGCAGCAACCCCATCCCAGATGTAGGTGGAGTAGTCAATTGTAAGCCTAATTTGAGTCTTGCTCAAGGTCTCCATTTATGGTTTGGCATGTGATTTCTAGGTTGCATGCAGATGACACCTGGTTAGGGAAGGTTAGTTTAAGCCAATCTTTCCCAGAAATGAAATTCTTTAAACAAACAAAAGACGCAGGGGCTAAAATAATTTTTGACATCGTCAAATGTCTGAGCAACAATAGGAATTATTAATTCATCATGACCTATGACAAAATGTAATGTGTTTGTAAAGAACTTTGTACTAAGTTGATCTAAATGATACTTTATTAAAAACCATCAACATAACTGATGATTAACTATGTGAATGCTATCATCATGATGCAATTTGAAACCCTATCATAATAATGTGAGCGCTCAACCGGCAAATCAATGAGAAGCTCTCCTGGTTCGTTTTTTAAAATGAACTGCAACAGGTGGAAGCTATTTCAAATAGAAAATATCTCAAAGTTTCAATACACTACACCACCACAAAAGCTTTTAATACTTAAAAGCATTTGTTTAATATTGCTTCAGTGCCTCTAATTATTATAAAATATATGACTAATACTTGCTAGGAGCTTTCCATTTTAAAATATTGTTCTTATTATTGCCAATTCAGAAGCACCAGCAGTAAAAGTTGTTTCACATTTGGTCGAGAATAACACCAAAATATGTTGTTGAGTAAAAAAAAGTTTTGTTGCTTTAAAAGCCTGTTCTTGATACATTCTTCAAATAAACATAGTAAATACATTCTTGCCGTAAGAAGAGGTTTAACTATGTATGCAAATTTAAGTATAAACTGGGTTTTTGGGTGTTAGCTGCCCTTCCTGACACCAACCCTCACTTGTTCATAAGTGATGTAATAATTCACAGTCTACCAAACAACAAGTGGCATGGACAGGTTTTATGCAGAGAACTGGAAACAAATGACACCATTTGAATGCTCTTTTTCATTGACAATGATGCTGTAATATTTCAAGAAGTCTGCATGGTACTTCATAGTAAACTACAAGCAAACAATGCTCCTTGTATAAGCAATGATACTTTTAGTTTACAATCCGCAAACACAGAGGAGTATGAGGGGAAATACTAATTCACTTGTACACACACACACACACGTGCACTATTGATGACATCATGGGAATTATACAAACTTTTGAGAGAACAGGACATAATTCTCTTTTTGGACCAGTATATCTTGAAGAACGCACATAACGCCATTATTTACAGCCTTATGAGCATGTGCTTGAAAATACACTACTCTATAAACATGTGTGTGTGTGTGTGTGTGTGTGTGTGTTTGTGCTTTATAGTCTCTGGTAAGTTAAAATTTTCTAGAGTAAGCAGAGTTCTGTTGAATGATAATTAGGTTGTATGGTAGGTTGTGATGGCAACCTACCAAATATATTGAGTAATCCTTCAATTTAATGTAAAAGCATTTTCATTATAACATAAAAACAAAAACATATATATATATATATGTGTGTGTGTGTGTGTGTGTGTGTGTGTGCACGCACATATACATGCATACATGAGAAGCTTCTTCAGTGTCCATCAACCAATTTTGCTCACCAGGTATTTATTGACTCATGGCTATAGTACAGGACATTGGCCAACAATATCTGAGCAGTAGGACCAAATCCCTGACCATATGGTTCCAAAGTGAACTTCTAAAACCACACAATGATGCCTGTGCCTTTGAAATATTAATTTCTAGGAAATCTATCGAAGATTCATGATTAATGCACTTACTTTGAATTTTTGAAAAATTGGCTCCTTTCATTCTTGCAATGATTAAATTTTCTTAATTCTTCAGTTTATTCTGAAATGCTGCAATGATGAATATGACATCCTGATTATGCCATACATTTTCTTTGATATAAACTCTACACAATGTCACAAAATGCTTGAGAATTATCTGAAATATGTTGACTAAACAAAGACAACTGAAAATCTAAGGTGGTGGCATGGCTGAGTAATTAAGAGGTTTACTTCCCAAACACATGGTTTTAGATTCAATCCTACCTCCACAGTGTCTTTTACAATAGCCCCAGGCCCTATGAGAGGATTTGAGTTGGTAGTAATTATGTGTCTTATGTGTAATTTTATTTTATATTTACTTGTAACTAACAGTATTAGGGAAGTTGCTAGTGATATTAATACCATTGTGATATATGCAATATATCTACAGTAGATGCGGTTCTTCCTCGCATATATCTGTAATATACAAATGTATGTAAGTATAGCTGTGGGTGTGTGGTAAGAAGCTTGATTCCCACCCACATGGTCCTGGGTTCAATCCCACTGCATAGCACATTGGACAAGTGTCTTCTGCTATAGCCTAAGACTGATCAAAGCCCTGTGAGTGAATATGGTAGAAAGAAACAGAAAGAAGTATCATATATATACACTTTTACTCTTTTACATGTTTCAGTCTTTTGACTGTGGCCATGCTGGAGCACCGCCTTTAGTCGAGCAAATCAACCCTTATTCTTTGGAGGTCTAGTACTTATTCTATCGGTCTCTTTTTGCCGAACCGCTAAGTTACGGGGACATAAACACACCAGCATCGGTTGTCAAGCGATGTTGCGGGGACAAACACAGACATACAAATACATACACACATACATATATACGACAGGCTTCTTTCAGTTTCCATCTACCAAATCCACTCACAAGGCTTTGGTCGACCCGAGGCTATAGTAGAAGACACTTGCCCAACATGCCACGCAGTGGGACTGAACCCGGGACCATGTGGTTGGTAAGCAAGCTACTTACCACACAGCCACTCCAACGCCTATATATATGTATATATATATATATATATATATATTTGTAGAGAGGGTTGGGCTCACATTGTATTGACATACTAGTAAAAACAAATGTTACCATTGTACAAGCAGTGTCCATCTTCCATGAAAGTCCCAGTCATGGGGAAATATCACCTTGCTTGGAAACAGGTGACAGGAAAGGCATCCAACCATATAAAATCTACCTCATTGTACTCCATCTGACCCATGCAAGCATAGAAAAGAGGACATTAACATCATCATCATGAATCTGTCTCCATCTTAAACAATCAGCAAATGTACACACTTTAAATCAATTGAGGTAAAAAAAAAAAAATTTTTAATTTATATGCAGAAACTCCTATGAGAAGTTGGATGAGAAACAAATTGAACCCTGTCTTTTAAATGAACTTTGTAATTGGAACAGATTCTTAAATTACCATGCTGCTTTTGCAGCCAAACAATAGGTAATGTATTATTTGACACTAGGTCTAGAAATTTAACCAGCACACTATAAACTTTCAAATGAACAATCTTGAATTGCTGTAGGATATAGAATATCTTTCAGTTTGAAGATTACATTGATGCAACATAGTTTCAAATTTTAGCACAAGACCAGTAACTTTAGGGGAAAGGGTAAGTCAAAATCACTTACCCCAGTGCTGAATTGGTACTTATTCTATTGACCCAAAAGAATGAAAGGTAAAATTGACCTCAGTGGCATTTGAAACTTGGAACATAAAGCTAGAAGAAATGCTGCTAAACACTTCATCTAGTGTGCTAACGATTCTGGCAGCTCACTGCCTTAATTGATGCTACATAATGCGAGGTATTTTGGCACAACCAGTTCAGATATGCTATTTATAAGCAGTTTTGAGTTAAATTGTAGAAGCCAGGGTTCTGTTTATATATTTTGAATGTTTTACCCTTTAGTATTTAAATTGGCCACATCTGGCCCAAATATTCTTCCTGTTCTATGTTCAAACCAGTCAGATCTGGAATCCCACACCTATCATTCTAAAAATAACTGCATCATCAAAATCTCAACGCTTGAGGACAATTGTAAACAATGTGAATAAATAAGCTCTACATCTGACAGTATTCTGAATGCTAAAGGTTTAGGTGTTTATTAGATTCCATAATAGTGTTGTTGTTGTTAGCTGTAGTAGGCCTGTAAATCTTCAGTTTGTTGTGTTTATGATAATCATTTAAGTCCACAGTTGTAAGACAGTTCAAATTTTAAGATTTCTCATAAATGTATATTGTTATATATATATATATATATATATATATATATCCAAATGTATTTTTGTAACTATATATTGCATTTCACCATTATTCAAGCAGTACACCATGAAACTTAAAACGATAAGAGCCATTTATTCATGCCATTGCTTTGCTCTCCAAGCATGAATATTTATAGTACAAAACAAAATAAGAATCTTGCAAAACCAAATCCAAAAACGAAACAAAATAAGAAGTTATTCAATACAATACAATTATAACAGTCAAACCGGGCTGTTGATTCAGTTTCAGACTATACACTCACTACTACTACTAATGATGATGATGATGATGATAACTGTAGTTAACTACTAATCAAGGTACGAAATTTAATTTCGTTGCAATGCAGTAGGATGTAGTGATATTTATGCTTCTCTTCAAAAGTAATAGAAACACAGAAGGTAAAAACAAGATACTCTTTGACTTATTTCCATCACTGAAGAGTTTAATCAAACAAACCAACATCATCACATTTTTTTGCTTTTTTTTAAAGTCTGGTACTTATTCTATTTTGCCAAACTGTTAAGTTACATGCATATAAACAAACGAACACCAGTTGTCAAGAGGTGTGGAGACAAATACAAAGAACACACACGCACACAACAGGTAGAGTTTCAGTCAGCCAAATTCACTCACAAGATATTGGTTAACCTGAGACTCTAGTGAAAGACACTTGCCCAAGGTGATGCACAGGGGGACCTGAAACCACACAGCTGCAAAGTAAAGTTTTGCAACTGTAACTTGGAATCAAATTGGATTTTTAATTATTTACAGAGATTTTTGTCATTGCTAAAACAATGAAGATCATCATCATCATCATCATCATCGTTTAACGTCCGCTTTCCATGCTAGCATGGGTTGGACGATTTGACTGAGGACTGGTGAAACCGGATGGCAACACCAGGCTCCAGTCTAATTAGGCAGAGTTTCTACAGCTGGATGCCCTTCCTAACGCCAACCACTCAGAGAGTGTAGTGGGTGCTTTTACGTGTCACCCGCACGAAAACGGCCACGCTCGAAATGGTGTCTTTTATGTGCCACCCGCACAAGCCAGTCCAGGGGCACTGGCAACGATCTCGCTCGAAAATCCTACGGGAGCCAGTCAAGCGGTACTGGCAACGGCCACGCTCAAAATGGTGCATCTCATGTGCCAATGATGAAAATGATGGTTTCTAACACAGGTGCCAGGAAACATATTTTCAAGGACAGAATGTCCTGCCTGGTACTTTATTTTATCAACCTTGGAAAGATAAAAGGCAAAGTTAGTCTCAGTGGGATTTGAGCATAATTTCTAACTTTAGCACAAGGCAACCAATTTGTAAAGAAGACTAACTATAGTATATGACTTATTTTGCAGAAACCAGGGAAGATGAAAAGCAGAGTTAACACCAGCAGGAAGGATCAGCAAAATATAAGGGGATGTAATGATAATGGCTTCAAATTTTGGTACAAGGCCAGCAATTTCTGGGGAGGGGTAGTCTATTATATCAACCCCAGTACATGACTGGTGCTTATTTTATTGACTCTGAAAGGATGAAAAGGAAAGTCGGCCTCAATGGAATTTGAACTCAGAATATAGAGATGGACAAAATGCCACAAAGCAGTTTGCCTGGACTGCTAATGATTCTGCCAGCTCACTGCCTTTGTAATAATGACAAACTTTCCCATCGAAGACAATGTATGAGCGCTCAGCTTTTGCCAAAGGACCAGCACAAATGGTCTGTTTTTACTGACCAAATGCATATACTGTACATTAGCCCACTCCATCAAATCAACATACCTGAATAGGTGCACAGTGTGGCATGCATCAGGTGTCGAAGTGATTCAGAGCAACACAAATGAAGTGTTTTCCTCAAGGATATAATACACCACCCACTCTAGGAATTGAAACCACGGTCTCATGATTGTGAGTGCAACACCCTAACCACTAGGGTATGTAATAATAACAATATTGTTGTTGGCACTCCGTCGCTTACGACGTCGAGGGTTCCAGTTGATCCGATCAACGGAACAGCTTGCTCGTGAAATTAACGTGCAAGTGGCTGAGCACTCCACAGACTCGTGTACCCTTAACGTAGTTCTCGGGGAGATTCAGCATGACACAATGTAACAAGGCTGACCCTTTGAATTACAGGCACAACAGAAACAGGAAGTAAGAGTGAGAGAAAGTTGTGGTGAAAGAGTACAGCAGGGTTCACCACCATCCCCTGCCGGAGCCTCGTGGAGCTTTAGGTGTTTCCGCTCAATAAACACTCACAATGCCCGGTCTGGGAATCGAAACCGCGATCCTATGACCGCGAGTCCGCTGCCCTAACCACTGGGCCATTGTGCCTCCACTAATAACAATATTAATAATAACAATAATCCTTTCTACAATGGACACAAGACCTGAAGTTTTAGGGAAGTGGATGCTAATCAATTCCATTGACTCCAGTACTCAGCTGGTACTTATTTTACTAATCCTTAACATCAACAGCAAAGTCAACAACTTCAATGAGATGTGAAATCAGAATGTAAAGATGAACAAAACACCGCTAAGCAGTTTGTCCAGCATGTTTATGATTCTGTCAAGTCACCACCTTCATTATAATAATCCTTTCTACTATAAGCACAAGGCCTGAAATTTTTTTTGGGGGGGTGCATAAGTCGATTACATCAACCCCAGTGTATAACTGATACTTATTTCATCAACCCTGAAAGAATGTAAAGCCAGACAAAATGCTGTGAAGCATTTTGCCCTGCATGCTAACAATTCTGACAACTCACCACCTTCACTCATAATAATAATAAGAGCACTCAGAGAGCACAAACGTCCGCCAAGGCAACACCAACGTCCTCTTAACAATTAGCCAGAGACGAATTTTAAAATGAGAATATCTGAAATAAACTCGACTGCTTTCACAAACGAGAATACTAAAAATGAATCCGACCACTCTCAAAAATTAAGTAAAACAACCGGAAAAATAATCCAGAATCCTTGTCTGGTACCGGATCAATCCCAATGGTAGACATGGAATGTGAAGGTGGGTGTGTGGGCCATGTTTGTAATGTTGTGTGTGTGTCGTGGGAACAGGGATAGTTTTCTCTATGAAGGACTTTTTTAGTCTATCCACTGATATAGTGTCTTTGCAACCATTAAGGTCTATAGTGAAAAATTTATCTATGCATGAAAGAAAATGGAAAGGACCTGTGTACAGTACTGTTAACGGAGGTTTAACAATATTGTTGCACACAAAAACGTGGGTCCAAGAAGTAAAGCGTCCTTCAAGGCAGGGCTAGAAATACAATTGTCAAATATGTAAGAGGTTTTAAACAGGAGTGATATATTCAAAATTGGTAAAACTAAAAATTATCGAGGATAAATCAAATTTATTATTGTTACTGAATACGTTAGTGTTATTTAATTTCTGAATGGATTTGTTGCCATTTGTTTATGTAGTTTGGTTTCTTTATTCATCAGTTTCTACTAAGATAGAGATGTGAGTAAAATTAATAATAGAGAAATGAAAATAAAACTTTGGAAACAGCAATGCTGCTATAAGTTACATGGAAACCAAGAGCATGCTTTCAAGGGAGATAATCAGAGAAAGACTTGAAAGTCAAAGTAAGAGCATAATACTTCAAGGAAAGTAAAGTAAATATAACAAATAATCCAGAATCCTTGTCTGGTACTGGATTGATCCCCAAATCTAATCAGCTTGTACCAGTCACAAAGTCAAACATCCCTGAGAGTTTCATCCAAATCCATCCTGCTGTTCATGGGATATCTTGTCCACAGACAAACAAACATGACTGAAAACAATACTGGTTTCAAATTTTGGCAGCATGCCAGCAATTTCAGTGGGTGGGGGTTAGTTGATGTTATCAACCCCAGTACTTGGCATATATTTTTTATTTTATTGGCCTCCAAAAAAGATGAGGCAAAGTTAACCTTGGGAGATTGTGAACTCAGAACAGAAAGCAGGAAGAAACGCCACTAAGCATTTTGTGTGGCATGCAAAGAATTCTGCCAACACACTGCCTTATTACTATTAATAATCTTTTCAACTATAAGCACAAGGCCTGCAATTCTGGGAGGAGGGAGCAAGTTTATAACATTAACCCCAGTGTTCAACTGGTATGTCATTTTAACCCCAGAGGGATGAAAACACAAGGCCATGGATTCATACAGGAGAGACAATTGGAGTTTAGTAGCATTCATGCTTTTCTCATGGCCAATGAGAGTAACAGTGTATGTGAACAAAAATTGGATTCAACAAGGAAGCAAAGTCAGATTGCTGTTCTAATTTGGCTAGAATGTCATAATAATAATTCTTTTTGCTAAAGGCACAAGGTCTGAAACTTTGTGGGACTACATCAACCCAGGTGTCTCGCTGGTACTTAATTTATAGACCCTAAAAGGATGAAAGGCAATGTCGACCTCAGCAGAATTTGAACTCTGAACATAAAGACGAATGAAATGCCACTAAGAATTTTGCCCAGTGTGCTAATGATTCTGCCAGCTTCATCATCATCATCATCATCATCATCGTTTAACGTCCGCTTTCCATGCTAGCATGGGTTGGACGATTTGACTGAGGACTGGTGAAACCGGATGGCAACACCAGGCTCCAATCTAAATTTGGCAGAGTTTCTACAGCTGGATGCCCTTCCTAACGCCAACCACTCAGAGCTTGCTGCCTTAATATTAATCCTTTCTACTATAGGCACAAGGCCTGAAATTTGTAGGGAGGGTTTAACTCAATTACATCAACCCCAGTACTCAACTGGTCCTTATTTCATCGACCCCTGAAAGGATAAAAGGCAAAGATGACCTCAGTGGAATTTGAACTCAGAATGTAGTGACAGGCAAAATACCGCTAAGCACGCTAATGATTCTGCCAGCTCGCCACCTTAATAATAATAATAATAATAATAATAATAATAATAATAATAATAATAATAATAATAATAATAATAATAATAATGGTAATAATAATAACAATAACAATAACAATAATAATAATAATAACAATAACAATAACAATAATAATAATAATAATAATAATAATAAAAATAACCACCATAGGACTGCAAAAATACCTACTCCAGAAGCAAGGGAAACTAATACAAATAGCCACAAAACACGAGCAAAACAAAAAACTGTTTTCAGTATTTAAGGAAGCTGACAAATACAAACAAGAAATCAATCTACCTAACAAATACGAAGAAGAAGAAGAAGAAACAACAAAAGCTATAAAACAAATGAAATCCAAACTAAAACTAGAACAGCAACGGACCATGATAAAACGATGGCAAGAAAAGCCCCTACATGGTAAATACTGGGCTAAACTAAATGCGAAAGAAATAGACAGAGAAAAATCCCAGCGATGGCTGAGAAGCTCAGGACTCAAAGCAGAGACTGAAGGATTTTTAATTGCTGCACAAGACCAAAGCCTCCCCACCAGAAATTACCAAAAACACATAATGAAAAGAAATATAACAAGTAACTGTAGAATATGTGGAGATCGACAAGAAACAATAAATCATATTATCTCTGGCTGCCCAGTCCTGGCTAAGAAGGAATATATTCACAGACACGACAGAGCTGGGACCTATATACACTGGAAGCTATGCCAACATTATGGAATAGCAACAGAAAAAAGATGGTATAAACACACGCCAGAAAAGGTCACAGAAAACGAGAAAGCAACCATACTCTGGGATATGCCAATACACACAGATAGAGAAATTAAGGCAAATAGACCAGATATAGTTGTCAAAGATCATGAAGGAAAAAAATGCCTTCTAATTGATGTTTCAATACCAGCAGATGACAACGTTTCTCTAAAAGAAATGGAAAAACTTTCAAAATACAAAGACCTGGAAATAGAGATAACTCGAATGTGGAATCTAAAAACAGAAACAATTCCTATCATAGTAGGTGCCTTAGGTATAATAAAAAAATATTCAGACAAATACATAACAAAAACACCAGGACTTACAAATATATATAACATACAGAAAATTGCACTACTGGGTACTGCACACATTCTACGCAAAACACTTTCAATACAGTAAACATAAGAGCACCACAGCAAACCACAGCACATACCCAAGGCGCACAGAGCTGCGCTCGGTAGTGAAGTGAAAGCACGTTATAAAAATAAAACTACTGAATAATAATAATAATAATGGTTTCAGGTATTGACACAAGGGCAGCAATTTGGGGGGAGGAGATGAGTTAAGTAAATCGACCACAGTGTTCAACTGGTACTTATTTTATCGACCCCAAAAGGATGAAAGGTAAAGCTGACCACGGCAGAATTTAAACTCACAACATAGCGAAATACTGCTAAGCATTTTGTCCAGCGCACTAATGATTCTGTCAGCTTGCCACCTTAATAATAATAATAATTTCCACTGCAGACACAAGGCCTGAAATTTTGGTTGAAGAGCTAGTTGATTACATTGACCCCAATTCTTGAATGGTATTTATTTCATCAGACCCCCAAAAATGAAAGGCAAAGTCAACCTCTGCCTAAATTGAACTCAGGACATAAAGACCGACTAAATGCTCAGCAGCGTTTCATCTGGCATGCTAATGATTCAGCCAGCTTGTCACCTTATAAATAATAATGATAATAGTAATAAGTTCTAAGAAATTTACAGGCCACAGATTTTGGGTGAAAGGGGATAATCAAAGAGAACTTATTATATAACTGCTACTAATTTTATAAAATCCAGAATGGTGTAAACCACAAGTGATCTTAAGGAGAATTAATCTCAAGTATAGGATGGGTGAGAAGGGTGGATAACTACAGTGAAACATCCAGTCAGAGGCTCTACCAATCCACTGCGTGAATCATAACAATAAGGGTTTCTTTTTTTTTTGCCAAAAGCAACATTGGGGTAGAAGATGAACATAGCATGTATGTATGTATATACACAAGAACTCATATACACAAATATACAACCACATAATACACACATGCAGATACATAAACATGCACCAGTGTAAAATACAATGAACTGTTTGGTAGAATGGAATAATTTATTCAAAGTCTGCATGAAAAGTGACTGACATTGTGGTCATCAAAGCTTTCTCATACACTAGTTGGGCCTGGTGAGGTAAAACAACTTACTGACTATATAAGTGGATAAGTGTCAATGTGTAGAATACAATATCAACCCCACAAATTGCTTAGCAGATTCATGAGGCCTCAAAAGTATCAGTGATGTATCAATTAAGGTGGAAAGCTGGCAGAATCGTTAGTGCGCTGGGCAAAATGTTTAGCAGTATTTCGCTATGTTGTGAGTTTAAATTCTACCGCAGTCAACTTTACCTTTCATCCTTTTGGGGTTGATAAAATAAACTCTGACATAAACATAACAGAGGACATTTTCAAATTAAGATTTTACCTACACACTTATTCTTTCAAAAACACAAATAGAAAAGGCAGACACCAGCTTGTAAAAGTAAACCAAGCACCAGATACAACATTATGTAGAAACTGTAACAAGTGTAAAGGTAATCCTATAACACTGTCCCAATACAAACTTAAAATCTGATCTTATCTTTTCCAAGCACAAGCTCAAGTACCTACTAAAAAAAACTTCAAAACAAGATAACAGCAACCCAATCAAACAAATCAGTCACCAAAACCAGCCAACCAACAATGATGGCATCATCTACATGCCCATACACCTCAAAAAATCTGTTTAACACCTACAACTTTCACACTTTATCCTATAAATGCTTTAACACCAAAACCCATACCTTACAATCAAAAGTCTGGACCTTGCATCCCACATCAAGTCACAGAACACATTGCCAGGAAATAACATCGTGTATCATAGGTTTCGAACACATACTTCATCCCTTACAGTTTTACCCCATGTGCTTGCAAATCCATTCACAGACTATGTGCTTATAATCTCACATATTTTGTCATTCATGCTAAGACTACCACATAGCATAAAAATGAATTATCACAATATATTTATTCGTTCAATATTTAAGTCAATTTATACACACACAAGTATGGCTATAAGGTTCCAAACTACATAGTTTCACGTTCAGTCCCACCACATGGCACCTTGGACACATGTCTTTTACTATAGCCTCAGGACAACAAAAGCCCTGTGCACAGATTTGGCAGAGTGAAACTGAGAGAAGCCAACATGTGAGTGTGTTTGTGTGCATTGATATCACATGATAACTGCAAACAAATATCACCTTTGTACAAGCAGTGGAAACATGCCCAGCCATGGAGAAACATTGCCTTTCTTGGAAACAGGAGAGGGTTGGCAATAGGAAAGGCATCTGGTTGTAGAAAATCAAACTCAATGAATTCTGTCCGATCCATGCAGGCATGGTAAAGCAAATGTAAAAACAATAATGATGATGATGATTAACTTATTTCCACATTTATTTCATATTTGGGTACCGGTACATTCACACACTTCTAATTTTCAAAGCAATTTATGCTTTCCTTAATGTCTACAATCTTTTCAATTTTCATTATATTTTTACAAATTTTATCATGTGAAGTGTATCAGGATTATTACAAAATTCTAAATCAATTGTCAACTCCTTCTCAAATAAAGATTGTTAAATAACTGCTAAATGATTTTTCTCAATTATTTCTCTCTTCACTCTTCTGTATATACCAATCCATGCTTAAACATCTATTATGTTTTTTTTTCCTATAGGTACCCTGCATTAATTGGAGGCGCAATGGCCCAGTGGTTAGGGCAGCAGACTCGTGGTCATAGGATCGCGGTTTCGATTCCCAGACCGGGCGTTGTGAGTGTTTATTGAGCGAAAACACCTAAAAGCTCCACGAGGCTCCGGCAGGGGATGGTGGCGAACCCTGCTGTACTCTTCCACCACAACTTTCTCTCGCTCTTACTTCCTGTTTCTGTTGTACCTGTAATTCAAAGGGTCAGCCTTGTCACACTGTGTCACGCTGAATATCCCCGAGAACTATGTTACGGGTACACATGTCTGTGGAGTGCTCAGCCACTTGCATGTTAATTTCACGAGCAGGCTGTTCCATTGATCGGATCAACTGGAACCCTCGACGTCGTAAGCGACGGAGTGCCAACAACCTTGCATTAATTCATCACGAAAACGTTATTTGTATATGTATCTTGCCAATCCTCTGCATATGTGTATAGTGAAAAAAGAAGACCCAACAGATTTTTGATTCATGGGTCTGCCTATCCTACACAACACATTCAATTGGACAACTCTGTGAACATCTGCATTTCTGGATCCATGTGTTGTTACATTTCTTCTCTTAAACCCTTTGCTCTCTATGGGCTGTGGCCATGCTAGAGCACCACCTTGAAGGGTTTTAGTTGAACAAATTCAACCCCAGTACTTTTTCTTTAAAGTCTGGTACTTATTCTATTGGTTCCATTTGTTGAACTAAGTTATGGAAATGAAACAAACCAATATGAGTTGTCAAGTGGCGTCAGGGGTTGGTCAACACAGACACACATATATGATGAGCTTCCACACAGTTTCCATGTACCAAATTCACTCACAGGGCTTGGTTAGCATGGGGCTATAAGCAGAAGACATTTGCTGAAGGTGCTGCAGAGTGGGACTGAACATGAAACTGCAACTTCGTATATATATATATATATATATATATATATATATATGCATATTGAGTGGTTGGTGTTAGGGAGGGCATCTAACTGTAAAAATCCTTCCAAAACAATCACAGAAGTCTGGTACAGGCTTCTGCCAAGCGGGCTCATGTGAAACCATCCCAGCCATGCTAGCATGCAAGGCAGATGTTAAACGATGATGATGATGGTGTGTGTGTGTGTGTGTGTGTGTGTGTGTGTGTGTGTACAAATGTGAATGTATGAATGCATGTGTATACATGTGCGTATATGTATGTGTATGTTTATAGCAAGCTATATGCATAGGTTGATGCATACATATCTACACTCACAGTATAAATAGTTTTGTCATATACAGGGACAAGACCTTATATTTTGGAGGTATAAGCAGACTGAAAATAGTGCAGTGTATTACTACTAATTGTATGTGTGTGTGTATATATATATATATATACACACACACACACACTGACAAGGATGAAAGGCACAGTCGACCTTGGCCAAGTTTGAACTCGGAACGCAGGAGGACAAGATTAAGTTACTACATAACATCTAGTTCAACACGCATTCACTTTATCCTCGAACTCACGAGTGAGTGTTTACACGATCGCTGGACCTTTCGAAATCTTACTTATATCACATCCTGTTGTCATAAAGGACACATCAGTAAATGAAAATCACATAGAAGATGGGATGGATTTGGTTGTAAATTCCAGAACCGCAGGTCCACTTAACCAGGCCGGACTTGCGAGGCCAAGGGCCAAACAACAACAATTAGTATTTTATCATCCTGTATAATGATGATGACACTTTATATAAGAGGGGGAAACCAATTATAACATTAACTTTATATTAAAGTTCCAAATCACAGAATAAGTAAATGCCAAAGAAAGAGTCCTCGACCTGCTGCTAGAAATAGGAACCAAATTTCCAAAGGCAGGATACATTGATAATTTCCATTTAAATACGTTATGTCTGAAAAAAAAAACAATTAACGCTTGATGGTGACAGCTGGAACATCTTTGATCATAGGTCAGCTTGGGTAGACCTAGGGTTAGATAATAGCATAAATGAAAAAAAAAAACATTACAGTAATATACGGATTAAGAAGTCTAAGTCACACCGAGAGATTGTTTTAAAAATTATAATGAATCTAATAAAAGGTCAACACAATCGTGTGTGTGTGTGTGTGTGTGTGTATAAAAGTAACAGAGAATATGCTGGGTGGAAGACACTAATTCCC
>NC_142935.1:94261803-94306803 GCF_046866305.1 Octopus bimaculoides
TGCAACTATATGCATGAGAATACATGCATAAAACATACAAATCTGCACATACATACATACATCCATACATACATACATACAAACAAAAATACCCTGTTGTCGATGTTGAAATTCCAATGAAGGATCCTTGGATCTAGGTTAGAAACCAATTCTTTCTCTATTGGGAAGAAATCTTGAAATAAACTGAATAATGACATACATACATACATACATACATACATACATACATACATACATACATACATACATTGTCAGTAGTTCATATATCCACAAAAGAATCACACTCTTAGATCAGTAATATATTTTTGGGGAAGTTAAAAGTTATGGCCAATTTTAGAGTGACCACTGATTTCGCAAAACCAAAAGTCACTATGACTGGCCATAACTCTTAATTTCTCAAATATTTATATATTTTTATATGTATGTATGTATGTATGTTTGCATGAGGGGGTGTATGTATGTATCTATATATGTATGTATGTATGTATGTATGAATGTATGTATGTTTGCATTCACTCATACATACACATATACATGCACAGTTGAACACTTATTGCAATGTAGGTGGTTGTTCTGAAAGCATAGAAGCCAAAGTCTGGGTGGCAAAGGGTTGAAAGAAGTTCAGGGAGCTATTACTTCTGCTTTGCAACTAAGGGTTTCTTCCTAATTGTAGAGTGCATATTCACAAAGAATGGGATGTTAAAGATCTGAAGAGAAGACTGTACATATAAGAGGAATCAAAATCAAGTGTAGCAACCAAGAAAGAGACAGTGCTGGTACGAGCATATGAGGCATATGGAGAATGAGAGAGGCACAAATAAATAACACATGCTCAAAGTAAATGGCTCCTGTGAAAGGAAGAGACAAAAAAAAATGTGGGTTTATGTAGTGAAATATGACTTAATGATGGTGCATTTCATGTAGGAGTTGACAAAGGACTGTGCTGATTGGCCAGTTGGAAGAATGAAGAATTGAAAAATCACAAAAATGGCAATAGTAATAAGGATTGACAGATTTAATACAGACATATGTGCATATGTACGTGAGAGTGTGTGTGTGTGTGTGTGTGTACACCACATATGTATCCGTGCATGTGTGTGTGAGTAGATATATTTACCACCAAGTCTGCTATCACTGTCTTCCCCGCAACTTGATGCCCACTCATCATTCCCCTATCACACACTTTCCTATCACCTCTTTCTTTATCACTTAACCTTTTATCGTTCTGTCATTGGTGTCTGTGTACCTTGACACCGTCTCATCTCTCTCTCTCTGTCACTCACTTTCTTATCATCATTATCTCTATCACTCAACTGGCTATCATTCATAGCCATACCATTCATGCATCTATCACTCCATTAGCCATGCCTCACATACTATAAAAAGGTTTGTGAGTAAGCAGTTATATGAGGTCAAGAGATCTCTTAAATCATGTAATAGACAAGGCTACCTCATTAGTGTTGGTGCTATGAAAAAAATGCACCCAGTATAATCTGTAAAGTCTAAGTGTGACAAGAGCCATAAGTTTTGATTAGGACATGATACATCCCAAGTGCTGGCACCATGAAAATATATATGCAGTACACTCTGAAGAATATTTGGTGTTAGGAAGAGCATCTATCCATAGAAACCAAGCCAAAATGTAGCACATGAGATATATCATTGTCATCATTTTACATCTAGCTTCTATACTGGCATCAATTTTATGGTTTGATAGATTCTGATGGGTCAGTGGACTGCACAATGCTTCAGGGCCTACTTCTGTAAGGTTTTTTTTTTTTTGGCTGGATGCCCTTCCTAATGCCACCCACTTTACAGAGTGTACCAGGTATATTTTTCAAGACATCAGCAGTAGTGAAGACTACCTTGTAACTTGCATGGCTAAGGGCCTAAAATAGATAGGAAAAAAAGGAGAGAAAGTAAAGGGATGAGAATATAAGAGTTGTACAGTAGGCACTAATTGGGGGAAGAACAACAACAGGAAACATGGGAAAGTGAAGGGGATAATACTAGGGTTTATTGAGAAAAGGGGTAGGGAAAAAGACAGAGAGGAAAGGAATCATGTGTGTGTATGCGTGTGTGTGGGAGAGAGAGAGAGAGTGTGTGTGTGTGTGTGTGTGTATCTATCTCTCTTTATCTCTCCCTCTCTTCCCCTTCTCACTCAGGCAGTCCATATTTCATTCCATAACAGCTACTTCTGATGAGCACAGGGTTACATAATCGGACTGTTACCTAACACTCGTTGAACCCTTAGTGTGAAACCAATTGGTAAGATGAGCCCTAATGGATATATAATACTGTACACATCAATTAATATATATATATATATATATATATATATATATATATAGTGAGAGAGAGAGAGAGAGAGAGAGAGAGAAAGAGAGAGAGGGAGATATGTGTACATGTGTGTGTGTATGTATACACATACGCACACAATCACACACTCACACACACATACACAAACACACAGATATATATATACAATTATATACAACTATATAGTAATAATCTTTTCTACTATAGGCACAAGGCCTGAAATTTGGGAGAAGGTATAAGTTAATTATATCAGCCCCAGTACTTGACTAGTACTTATTTTCTTATCTTATCAACCCAAAAGGATGAAAGGCAACATCAACCTTGGTGGAATTTGAACTCAGAATGTAAAGACAGACAAAATGCCACTTAGCAATGCAACTTATCATATGCACATGTGTGTGTGTGTGTGTGTGTGTAAGCACGTGCATGCATAGCTCTGCATACACAGACAGACAGACAGACAGACAGACAGACAGACAGACAGACAGACAGACAGATAGATAGATAGATAGATAAACAGAGAAGTGAGATGTGAGTTTTGAATGCAGACATCATGTGTAGACTTGAGAAGAAAGAAGCTGGTGTACTCCGATGGATGTGCAGCATCAGTGTTCTTGTATAACAAAGTACAAATGTTCTGAAAGAAAAGTTGGGCATAGGAAGAATCACAAGACTATGCAAGACAGAAGACTATGTTAGTTTGGCTATGATATATATGAATGAAGACGGTTCTATAAACAAGTGCCAACCACTTAAAGTGGATGGCACCAATGGAAAAGGAAGATCCAAGAAGACATAGGATGAAGTAGTGAGGGTTGATCTCAAGATGCTGGGCCTCATGGAGGAGATGACAATGGACCAAGATGCCAGGCGTTATGCGGTTCTTGAGACGACCTGCCCACCCCAGTGAAACTGAGTTCTGGAAGGGCTGTATGTTCCACCTGCATGTAGTATTAATTTCACACACCCTACTCCAATAAACCACACTACATCTCTTCTTTTTCTCATCTCCACTTCTTCATGTGCTATGCTTATCTTTCCTTCCCCATTCCTGAAGCCAAATCCTGTCCTCCCGCCAACCAACTGCATCATTGCTATCCTGTCATCCCCTTCTTATATGCCCCAATTTTATCAGTCACTCCAATTCCCCTCCCCACATTTTGCATTCTTATGTGATCCCTACTCACACATCCTGGGCAATCCTCTATCATTCTATTTGTATTCACATTGCCATCATCTCTCTCACTTTCTCTTGCTCTCCCTTACTCTCGCTCTCACTCTCCCCTTCACTCACTCTCCTCCTCCAACTGAGGTTACTATGTATTTCTTCTACAGCAAGACATGTTTCTATCCCTCTGTTATAATCTAACCACACATCACCTGGTAGAAAGCCACCTCCTTCAATACAACCCTACCTCAAAAGTCTTTGTATTGCAAGTTAACTTGGTGACTTCGCTGGTGATGGTGCCATGTAAAGTGTACTCTGTAAAGTGATTGGCATAAGGAAGGGCATCCAACCATAAAAACCATGTCAAAGCAGACCTTGCTAGTGCTGGTGCCATGTAAAAAGCACACCTCTTCTATTCTGTAAAGTGGTTGGCATTAGGAAGGGTATCCAGTTGTAAAAAGCATGCCAAAGTAGACAGTAAAGTTTGGTATAATCCTCTGGCCTATCAGCTCTAGTCAAATCATTCAACTTATGCCAGAATGAAAGACGGTTGTTAAATGATGATGATGAAGATGATGTTGATTATCATCATCATTTAATAACCATGTTCCATCTTGGTGTAGGTTGATGAGTTGAACAGTATAGCAGGATCCAATTGTTCCAAAGACTGCATTGTGTTCCAATGACAACTTTGACATGCTTTTTTTTATGTCTGGATGCCCTTTCTAAACACCAACCACTTTGCAGTGAGTACTGGATGCTTTTTGTCATGGCACCAGCACAAGCAAGTTTGCCATGCAGCTCATAAGACTAAGATCCCCCTTTGATTAGGAGGTGAGCTCCAGCAGAGAGGAAGGTAGCATGAATGTTAAGAAGTGAGAGGCAAAAGTATGAAAGAAGGGTTCAACACAGAACAGGTTTGTTACTGTAGAGGAGAGCTACATAGCAACTTACATTACAGAAGAGAGAGTGTCTTCACTCCCATTCCACAATATATCATGTAATTGTCTTGCAAATAATTCACCTCCATCACCATCATCATTGCCACCACCTCCACCACCACTACCACCACTTACAAATACGATGGGCTACTTTCATTTTCCATTCATCAAATCCATTCACAAGGTTTTGGTCAGCCTCGGGCTGTAGTTGGAGACACTTACCCAATAAGCTACAGAATGTGATTGAACCCAGAACCAGGTGGTTGGGACACAAACTTCTTATCACACAGCCATGTGTTTTGTATAACAGATTATTTGTCCTCTTTCATTCCATAGTTATTGCACTACATTCATAGGTACTCACAGGATAATTTTATAGATTTACTTAGACGTTTCTTTCGAAAGTTTTGTCAAATGTATATAGTCTTTGTTGATGAAGTCAGGATACACTTAAATCCATGTAGAGTTATCTCCCATATTTACTTGAAAATGAAATAATATTGAACTTTTGTATTTGGTTAGTATGATTTTTGCTGTAACTCGGGTTGAAACAAGATTTTGTTTGTATGCTAGAGCAGGGGTTTTCAAACTGTGGTCCGCAAGGACAAGACAGGGGGTCCGTGGACAGCAAATACTTTTTATGGGCAATTTGATTTTATATATGTTCTTTAATCGAAATCTTTTAATTGACAATAAACCTATTTTGTTAAATACTGTTAAATAAATAAATGTAAAAATATATGTTATTTTAAGCAAATATTTATGTATAAATTTCATAAGCGTTTATAAGGGGGTCCCTAAGGTAAAGCCTGAACTATAAAGGGGTCCGCAAGTCAAAATGTTTGAAAACCCCTGCTCTAGAGGGATCATTGTGTCAAAGTAAACATATGCACTGGTGCAATTTCACTAAATTATTATTTGTCAGTTGATTTTGCTATTAAACTGACAAAGTAATCGATTGTTTGATTAATCACTCAATCAACAGTATTTTTCAAAGATCTTTTGTTGCTGATCATGACCTCTTCATTGACTGATTGATTGATTGACCAAATGATTAATCAAGTAGTCAATAAATCAGTTAGTTGGTTGAATATCCAACCAATTGACAAATAATAATGAAGTGAAATTGAACCAGTGTGTGCGTTTATTATTGGCATAACGACCCTCCTAAGGTAGAAGAAAATAATATTAAGCATTGTTTAGCCTTTCCCTTATTAACTTTGCACTGACACACGTTTATTTGCAGTTCACTTATTAATGTTCTTTGTATGAAGTAGGAATATATTGGTTTCAAATTTTTGCACAAAGCCAGCTATTTCGAGGGAGGGGGGTAATTCGATTACACAGACCCCAGTGCTCAATGTGTAGTTATTTTTTCGAGCCCAATAGTATGAGAGATAAAATCAATTTTGACAGAATTTAAACTCAGAACATAAACATGGATGAAATACCACTGAGCATTTTGCCCAGCACGGTAATGACTCTGCCAGTCCACCACCTTAAGCATCAGCTTAATTATAGTTTTCCATACAAACGATGTCTCCAAGTTATTGTGTTCTCTACTTCTACATCTCTAGTCTAACCTCTGTAAAATCATGTGCGTTTACAAATCGTGTACACTTACAAATCAAACTAACATACAACGTGCACAGGGAAGACTTACTTGAGAAGATCATGCATCAGTTTCACAACACTAATTTTGATCTCTACCTTGAAGCATACAGTTGTAAATCCATTCAGTGCATACTGGAGATTACCTTCTGACGAGCTAAGTAGTACCATATCATCTGTAAATATCAGTCAACTGATCCTACACCCAATAATTGTGAGGTAATCTTCCAGTTTCGGGAGGTAAAAAAAAGTAAATAAAATACAAGGGAAATAACTTAACGTCTTACTAGTATTATCCGTACACCTCTGAAATGTTTTTTTTTTTTAGCTGTTTATAAATAAAATCACACACGTGATTGAAGTTAACTGTTTATATATAAATCACACACGTGATTGAATATCATAGTGCCGGCTGCACAACAACTTATGGTAATCTTCCAGTATAGGGAAATAACAGTCAAACTAAAGCGTTTGACCAGAGCTAAAAAAAAAAAAAAAATTAGTGTAATAGGTGTAAAACAACTTGCTGTGAACGAATATGAAGAATGCGCGCTCGCGAACGGATGGGGTGAGGAGAGTACGGATAATACTAGTAAGACGTTAAGTTATTTCCCTTGTATTCTTATTTACTTTTTTTTACCTCCCGAAACTGGAAGATTACCTCAAGCTGCTGGTGTCTAGCACCTCTGGATGATCTCTACTCAACAGTCACTCAACTCTCTACTACAGCCAGACTACCTCTATTTATGTCTTGGGCGATCCTACTTCTTCGCTTGGGGGCGTCGACACAACATTAACGAAAAGAGAGATGACAATATGCACCCCTGCTGAAGTCCAATACTAACATTGACAGGTTTTGATTTAATACCACTGGCAAACACAAACATTTGGGCATTCCTGACAACCAAAAGCACTTCTAAAAATCAAAAGTCACCCATTAAACCTAAATTCCTGCAAAACCCTGAACAGCATGTCCTGCAGTAGGCAGCCACATGCCTTTTCCAGGTGTACAAAGGAAATGGGCACATTGTTACATCTGAAAGCTGTAATTGTCTCAATAACTTCAGCCTCTGTATTCCTAGATGTACTTTGTGTTTACCAGAAGATTTTATTGTAACTGGATTTTTGGAGATCAGCACAGTATTCCCTTCAACTCCCAAGTATGCTTTTCTCTGCTGAGAGAACCCCTGCTGAGTCCTCTTGTTATGACACCGGTAGATGTTCTGCCAGAATACTTAATTCGCCAATGAAACCTCAGAGTCCTGTGAATGCGTCTATCATCATTATCACCATCATCATCACCACCATCACCATCATCACTATTTAACGGTAGTTTTCCATGCTGGCATGAGTGGGACAGTTGACTCTAGGAACACACCTGTTTCTGTTGTGTGTGTGTGTGCCTGCGTATGTGTATGTATTGATAAATATCCATAATTATTTTAATTATCATACATATTCAAGTTGATAAATAACGAGTGATAATCCAAATAGAAATGAACAGATAATTGGAATGGAACCTATAAAAATACATCTCACGTAATAGTACCTTTAATAAGATAATTGTCCAAACAGTGCTGTTAATGTAATAGCAATTAAAATAGGTTAGGCTGAGTTACTGCCCTTGATACTCAGAAATGAAATTGAATTATTGGGTTAATAATTGTAATTTTGTATTTGTTAGTTATTGAAACGAAAGTAAGCTACTGTCGGTGGAATCGATACAGTGTACAACATGCCGTTTTCTGTCACGCGCATGGCTCTTATTTAATATTGGACTAAAGCTGGTAATGACGAGGATTCTCGTCAGACTTTAGGAATAGCTATCACTACTTCATAGGGAACAAAGAGGGTAATAAATTGAGTGAGATTTTTCATTTTAAGTATTCCCGTGTTCTATACGACGGAAATTACGATTCTAAAAGAATCGTAATTTCTTTTCTTTCTGTTTTTGGTTTCCGATTCAGTGCCGTTTCCTTCCTCTGAGATAGCAATAGTTATTTCGAAAGTCAGTCGGATCCTCTTTTAACTCTTGAGCAGACTTGTGTATGCTTGCTTTTGTATATTACGCACACACAGATACGCCTCCGCATATTTGTTGAGCCACACACACAAACAAACACATACACTCACAGATAAAACGATAGATAGCTAGAAGGATCATGCATACATATGTAACGGTTAAGATTGATTAGGTACACAATAATATGAAATGTCGGAGTCAGCAGTTGTAACGATAAAAATTTGTTGTTATAACGGCATGTAGTAGGGGATCTTTTTTAAAACGGGGGCCACATTTTTCATTAACGAAACACTTTGAAACTTGGAACACTGGTAGAATGTGTCATATAAAACATCTTTTTCTCTTAGTCTTCTTTAAAAAAAAAGAAATCTCTAAGTTATTCCATGTTAAAGTTGTCGTATTTCTGTAATTTCAACCAATCACTGACGTCCATTCAGCCGATATACATTAAGTGCCGACTACATAAACAAACGATTCTGAAACAATTAACCCTAACCCTAACCCTAGGGTTAGGGTTAAAGCAAATAAAACGAAGGTATGAAGATTAAATACGCTTTACATCGCTTAATCAGCCAAAGGAGTAAATATAAACAACTGAATACTTGTCAGTGATTGGTTGAAATTATCGAAATAAGACAATTTTTTACATGAAATGAATTCGAATACAAAAATATTTTTCTGTTCTATAACACAAAATAGATAAGTATACGAAGTTTGAAAGTCTTTCCGTACCAAAAACACTACGTAAAACATTAATGAAAAATGAGGCCCCCGTTTTAAAAAAAGATCCGTAGTAGGATGTGAAAGATGAACAATGCATGAAGTTTTAAGAAAGTATTTATTTACCGTTACGTTGAAAATACCTTTCCTCATCAGGCAGGTTATAAAATCCGAGAGCATGCGAAAGAAAGTTGGATGTGGTAGAATTTTTCTTTGTATAGTTTTGTGTACACTTTGTTAGTAGTAATCTACAGATGGCGATGGAATGATGTTGTAAGAGAACAGAATTAGAGCTAGTGAAAGTTGTAGAATCGAGGAAAGGTGTCTCTTAGTTGCTGACAGTAAATTTCATTTCTCTGTCGGACTATTGTCTTTAGTAGCTGTCTTGCTTGTGATCGTGATTCTAGCAGTCCGTTCCCTAACTGATTGAGTATACAAAGTGAAGGGGCATGGCTCAGTGCTTAGAGCGTTGAGCTTACGATCATGAGGTTGTGAGTTCGATTCCTGGACCTGGCTGTGTGTTGTGTTCTTGAGCAAGACACTTTATTTCACGTTGCTCCAGTTCACTCGGCTGTAGAAATGAGTTGCGACGTCACAGGTGCCAAGCTGTATCGACCTTTGCCTTTCTCTTGGATAACACTGGTGGTGTGGAGAGTGGAGGCTGGTATGCATGGGCGAGTGCTGGTCTTCCATAAACAACCTTGCCCGGACTTGTGCCTGGGAGGGTAACTTTCTAGGTGCAATCCCATGGTCAGTCATGACCAAAGGGGCTCTCAGCAGCATATATATGCAAACATATATATATGTGTGTATATATGTGTGTATATATATGTGTGTATATAAATATATAATATATTTAGTCTGTAGGTATAAACTAAGAGGTCAACATGTAATCTTTTAATGTAAATCTTTTTCCATGGTAATATCTTGCTCATATTTATAAATGCAAATTTAAACCATAAATTTGTAATTTATTTAATGAGTACAAATAGAAACATCTGTAGGAAGAAAAATTTATCAATTTATTAATAAATAATTATTAACTTTCAACTCTACATTTTCTTTTCTTCTCTTAATTCAATACATGGTACTTTTTGATTACCTTACCCCCATTATAAAATTGCGTTATCTAAAAAAAATTGTTTAACCCTCAAAAAAAAAATAAATAAATGAAAAAATTAATAATCATAAATAGTGAAAAGATTAAACACCTTATTGAATCTAACAACATTTTTATAACAAACCATATGATGCCTATTGAGGAGGCCAAAAGTCAACAATGTGTTGAAGTATTGAATCAAAAGGATCTAACCCTTTTGATTCAATCTCTTGTTGCCACATTCACCAACTTAAACAAGGAGACCATCCAGAAGAGTTGCAGGAGATTCCAAAGTCGTCTTGAGGTTGTGGTTGAAGCAAACGGCAATTTTATTGAATGAATTTACTCTTTAGTATTTCAAGATATCTTTATGTAATTTTGGTAAATATAGCTGTCAAAATGAGATGTTAGTGTTATTTTTATTTTTGCATAATTTAGATGACAGTTTATTCACTGCACCTTGTATGTGTGTGTGTGTGTGTGTGTGTGAATATATGTATTATGACATATGTGTGTGAATGCACACACACACATACATATATATATATATGTGCATATACATACATATATATATATATATATATATATATACGTTAAAGACTTTCTGTATTCCCGAGCGTCAAACTAACACATCCTTTTGTTGTTTACACCACCTGTCCTCGTCTGTTGTTGTTTTTTTTCGTACATTCTCATATATATATATATATATATATATATATATATATATATATATATATATATATATATATATATATATATATATATACATACATAGAGACATACTAGTTCTCTTTCATTTTTTCCATATTCCATTTCATCATACACTAAGTATCTTGGTTTCCTTTTCCTGCTATCTCAACATCTTCCATTCATACTATGCATGGATACAAAAGAACTTTAATCCAAGAAGATATGCAAGACACCACTTCTATAACATACTCAACTCCTACTTTCCTCAGTAGGAATTGTTGTACTTCTGAAAATTTTGGGAAGTGAACACATGCTGTTTAACGATATTTAATTATCATACCATTTGGGTTGGTTGAATTTACTGTTCTGAGGCATGTAGAAAATAAAATAGAACTAGTGTGTGTGTGTGTGTGCATCCTCTGTCTATCTATCTATCTATCTATCTAACTATCTGTGTTTGTATGAATCTATCTAACTATCTGTGTTTGTATGAATCTATCTATTTATCTATCTATCTATCTATCTATCTGTGTTTGTATGAATCTATCTATGTTCGTATATATGCAAATATGTATCTATCTCACTATACGCACGCACTTTATTGTCAATGTTACTGTACTTGCATATTTTCTCAATTTGTTCAGCCTGATGTGATGTGAATATGATGTAAATATATCATCATCCTCATTTTCATTTCTGCTTTTCCACTTTCCATGCTGGTATGGGTTACATGGATCAACATGGTCTGAGTCATCTTCTATTGGGAGTTACGGCCTCCTTAGACAGATACATGTGTCATTTGACTTCGTTTCTAAGGTTGGATGTCCCTCCTATCATCAACCATTATAGAGAATGCACTGGATGTGTTTTTCAGTGCACTAACTCTTGAGAGGTTGAATGAGGGACCTGAAATACAAATAAATAGGTTTTATCCTTACCAGCCATTTTTCCATATGTATTATGCAGACTAGTTTAGCATGAATTCTCCTATGTTTTATGTTAGAATAGGACAGTATGGTTTTTCATACACTCCTACGTTTATATGATAATATATAGCTTGAAACGTTAATCTATAATATTATGTAGATTAGAGTGTATTGATAATAATAATTATAGTAAAAGTTTTGAATCTTAATGTACATTATAAATGGAGTCCATCTTGCAAAAATATTATGCCCGTCTGCCCTCCCACCCCTCCCTCACTGTTTAATTATAAATGTACATGTCTCTTCCTAGGAAATCGTACTGGTCTCTGTGTAGAGGTTTCCCCTCTCTGTATCCATTTTTTGAGTGTGTGTGCCTGTCAGCTTACCGTATAAGTGTCTGTATGTACTTATGTGAACCTCATTATGTATATATTTTAGTGTGGATGTATATGTTTATGAGTATATATGTATATGATTATGGGTATATATGTATATATTTAATTCTATGTCTACTTCTGTGTGAACTGCATGTTCATATGTGTGTATGTATATATGAGTATGTGGGTATATTTATGTCTATATGTTTGATTATGTGGACTACATGTTCATATGTGTGTGTGTGTGTGTGTGGGTATATGGATATATATATATATATATATATGTGTGTGTGTGTGTGGATGTATGGGTATGTGTGTATATGTGTTTCTGTATGTATGACTATGTAAGATTCATATCATGTTGTGTGGTGTTTATATCATCATCATCATCATCATCGTTTAATGTCCGCTTTCCATGCTAGCATGGGTTGGACGATCTGACTGAGGACTGGTGAAACCGGATGGCAACACCAGGCTCCAATCTAATTTGGCAGAGTTTCTACAGCTGGATGCCCTTCCTAACGCCAACCACTCAGAGAGTGTAGACATATACAATATATGTGTGTATTAGCATCTAAGGTTAATACTGGGTATGTATAAGTGGATATATATGATTACTTTCATGCTCTTGTTACCCCTTTCTTTACTGGGTCTTAGTCTTAAGCTGTAGGGAGTTAGGAAATTGTACTTCAGTGAACTGAATACATTCTGTGGTAAGGTATATATGTATATAGACACATAAGGCTACTTTATGCCTTTCTTATCCCTTCTCTTTACTGGCCCTTAATCTAATGCTGTATGAGAAGGAGAGAAAAATTTTACTTCATTGAATCAAATTCACAATGTACACTACATTACCAGGAAAACGTTTACACAGATCTTTTCAAACATGAACAAAAGCCCTTTAGCGACTACCTTCCCGTTCTCCCCCCCCCCCCAGTATACAATTTGAGGGCTGCAAACATCAACGTTGCCACACTAAAGGGGAGATCTGTTGAGATTGTCAAAATGATGGAGCGTTGTCATGTTGATGTTTGTGGTGTGCAAGAAGTGAGATGGAAAGGAGCCTGTACTAGATTCCTTGTGGGTAAGAAGCAGAGGTTTAAATTCTTTTGGGTAGGCAGGAGTGATGGAGTGGGTGGTGTAGGCATACTCTTAGCAGAAAAGTGGGTAGATAAGGTAACTGAGGTAGTCAGAGTGTGCAAAAGGGTTATTAAGTTGAGACTTATAGATAGATTAACAATTACATTTATCTCTGCCTATGCTCCACAGGCTGGGTTAGTCGATGATCAGAAGGACTGATTCTATGAGGTCCTTTTGCAAACTACCCCAATGACAAATGACAGAGACTTTGTTATTGTGGCTGGTGACTTTAATGGACATATTGGGCAGCATTCCCATGAATTCCATGGTGTGCATGGTGGTTATGGCTTTGGTACCAGGAATGAGGAAGGTATAAGGCTATTTGAGTTCTGTGATGCAAATGATCTTATGGTCTGCAAAACTAACTTTAGAAAGCTAGACACCAAATTACTTATCAGTCTGGTAGGAATATAAGCCAGGTTGATTACCTTCTCACCAGACAAGGGGACAAGCAGATGCTCACAAATGCAAAGTCTTTCCCAGGTGAAGTGTCTACACCCCAACATAAGCTACTAGTTAGTGACTTCAGAATTAAGGCTAGGGAGACTCAAAGACATAAACCATGTTGGAAAAGAAGATTATGGGAGCTCAAAGACCCAGCAAATCAACAACAATTTAGATACATTCTGCTGGAGGCTTCTGATGATAGAGAGGAGGAGGAGGAGGAAGGGACATATAACTTAGAGGACAACTGGAAATTCCTGCAGGACAATTTACTGGGTGCCGCTGACCAAATCCATGGTTGATGCAGGCCAGAGTGACTTGGTGTGGAACAAGGAGGTGGATAGTGCTATAGAAGCAAAGAAATAGGCTTTGAAGGACTGGAAAAAATGGTGGCAGCAAAGCATTATATCAGGGAGCCTGGGTGACAGGTTTGCATGGCGAAAGGAATAGCAGAAGGTAAGAAGTTTGCTGATATTATGCAGCATGAGGATCAGAGGCATGACGCGTTCAGGATTGCAAAGCAGTGTATCAGAGAGAATAGAGATGTGGTAGGTGAGAAATGTGTGCAAATGGATAATGGTATGCTTGCACTTAGTGACTCAGAGAAGAAAGATGCATGGAAGTGTCACTATTAAAGATTGTAAAATATAATGATTGGTAGAAGGAGAGTTTTTTAAATATTGAGGGACCAGCTATCAGAGTGGATAGCAGTACAATAGATAAGGCAATTAAGAAAATGAAGACTGTGAAAGCCCCTGGACCATCGGGTATCACTGCTATGACGATTAAAATATTAGATGGTGTGGGACACAGCCTAGTCACTCACATGGTTAAACAGGTTATTCAGAAAGGTGTCAGAAAGGTGTCATCTCCAAAGACTGGTATAGCAGTGTTATATAGTCAGCCGTTATAAGGGTAAAGGTGATGCCTAAGATAGAAACAACTACAGAGGTATCAAACTGCTGGATCAGCTGTAAAAATCATGTCAAAACTAACCACATCTATGCTAGTGCCACATAAAAAGCACCGAGTCCACTCTGCAGAGTGGTTGGTGTTAGGAAGGGCATCCAGCCGTAAAATCCCTGCCAAAACAGACACAGCAGCCTAGGGTAGTTTTTCTACCTGGCCTGCTCCTGTCAACTGTTCTACTCATGCATGCATGAAAGATGGACATTAAACAATGATGATCTCACACACACACTTTTTATTCAAGCAGAAAAATCTTCAGAAACTGTTATTCAGAATTTCAAGTTACCATTTGTCAGACAATTGTAATCATAACTGTCTGACAAACTGTAACATGAAACTCTAAGGAACAGTTTAAGATTTTTCAGCTTGAATAAAAAAGCACATTACTCCACCTTTGGTATTTAAGTACTATTTTTTCCACATTGTTTTGAATTTATGCACTTACTTATGTGTGTGTATGTGTGTATGTGTGTGTGTGTGTGCGTGTGCGTGCGCGTGTATATATATATATATATATTTTTTTTTATATTTGTATAAATCATAACCTCTTAGCTGAAAAATATTTGAAAACTGGTCAGAGTTTGAAACAGAAAAGGCATCCAACCATAACATGAACATTAAAGGTCATATATATTCAATGCTGATGACTATATATTCTCCCTGTTTTCAACAAATGTATCTAACAGTTGTCAGGCAACTGTGTTCCCAGTTATGCCCAGAGAGCCTATCTTTTGTTAATCTTTTATTATCCTTGAGTTCAAATCTCACCTTTCATCCTTTTGGGGGTTAATAAAATAAAGTACCAGGCAAATACCACAGCTGAAATTTAAGTAGGCATGCAGTGGGACTGAACCCGAAACAAGCATCTTCACCGCACAACCACATAAATTCCGTTTTATGTTTTTATTAACAAAATGTACTTCCTAAGGTACATGAAATGTTTGCGTAAATAGTCTGTATTAACCTTTTCCCACCTTCTTTCTGCTTTGCATTGATGTAAAGAGTAAGAGCAGATAACTCAACACTAGTTTAGTCGTGTCAGTTTTTTTTTTTACGACATCTGCTAAAAATGAGTTCGTCGGGTGTACATAATGGATGATGGTGAAGTCTGTGCTGATTGTGTTGTAAGTGATAAGTCTCGATCACAATGTATCTCACATGGCACTTGATACGTCTGTTATATTCGGTGCTGGCCACCTTCTTAGGACTTTTGCCTGTTTGGTTGTTATTATGCATTTTATATCGTGTGACCAGAGGCTTTTCTAAAACGAACGGACGCAACAAGCGCTGCACCCCTGTTTCGACACTCGCTGTCCTAGGTTCAGGTCAGTACATCTGTTTTGAATTTCCCTGATGTGTTTTATGAATTGATGTAACTGTTGCTGTGTATTTTAAAATTAGGTATTTGTATGTATGTGTTTGTGTGTACACGTATGAATGTATATATTTCTACAGCACGGCAATGTACTTAGTTATAAAAAAAAACTCACAATGTAAGTCCTTGCAAACTTTACAAATGTTTGGCATCACAATCTCTCAATGAACTCAGTTGTCATTGTCAGCCCACGATGGAGCATTTCGTGTTTGCATGATCTGCTAAACATAACAGTCAATGTTCTACAAAACAACACACTGCTGTTTTTTAAAGAAGAAAGTACACATTAAATAATGAAGTCCCAGATATAGAAAAGACAGGATGATCACAACTGGAACGCCTTTGATCATAGGTTTGCCTTGTCAAGACTGATCCGAAGCAACAGCATCATTGCTAACATTACATCGCAGAAACTAGAATTTTTATCGGGGCCAGAAATAGTTACCTTCTACAAAGTTGATTTAAAATTCGCGTTGGAGTAATGCTTTCACATATAGGACAGTACTACTGCTACAAACATAAACATTCCCGATAAAAGTGGCAAACCAGTCTGTTTCTTATACTGCTACTTCACGAATTCCTTCTAATTAATTAGCTCTATATCACTTGGGGACTCTATTCCGATCCGCCCGTCTAACCACGTATATATCACTTGTTTTCCTGTTTGAATTTTATCCCTTAGACTGCAGCTTCCACACAGATCTGTCTGCCCCTTTTTCATCCAGTTGATAATAACCTGCACCAGTTTAAGGTGAACACACAGAGGGCCCTACGAAAGCTGCACTTTTCATCTTTTCCCGGAAGGAATGATTTCACAGACACATGCGCGCCCGCATCTACCGCCCTCGGATATGCTCTACGAATGACGCAGCGGCAAAAGCTACTGAGCCTGTCAACAAATCCACCCCTCTTGTGCTGGTCAGCAACAAATTGTTGAGTTGTGGAGCCCGTGTATCAGTTTTAGACGGTTCATCCCTGACCACCACCTTATATTTTAAAGATATAAATGTATCTAGGGATTTTCTATAAGCTGCAAATTAATTTGGGCTCATAGAACTGTTGGTTGTTTGCTGGTGGCTAGAGTACTCTTCCAATCTGGAGCCTACATTAGTTAATATCTTTCGTTTTTCCATAATTTAGACATTAATAATTCAGAATAATTAACTGTATATGCACCGTATTTACCGGCACATATTACTTGCATTAAAACAAATTTTTAAGTGTCCAGAATTTGCCCTACGTTTAAAGCGGTCGTATTACGGATGGGAAACTGAGCGCTGTAGACGCGGGAGCCGGATGAGCAAGTCTTCTAGGTGCAATAATTGTTGCTAATAATAGAATATTGAAAACTGTCCAAATTACATTATTTGCACAAACTTATGAAAAATTACGTGCAATACGTCTATAATTATGAGAGGTCACATCATCTCATTATATTTCCTTCTCCAGCATATATAACCCACAACTGATTATGTGTCTTGCTTTACTCAATGACTATTACTTTTAAGGTCCCACCTCCCCCCACTTTTCTTTTGATTATTTAAATAAGAAATTCTCTTAGAAAGATGAAGGAATATAAATTTTTTATCATCCTATCAGATAATCTACAACGAGTGGATAACAACAAAACCGTAGCAGTGGTGTACCAACTTGGTTGGTGGCCGATCGTGGTTACACAAAACATCACAGCCAGAAATACGAGTTTGACATCTTGTATGGCAAGTCTCTTGACCAAAATATAAATAACTATACAGTTGATCTGAAAGAAGTTAAAGTTGAAATCTGGTACTCTCATAATGTAATTTATTTATACTTCATAGTATATTTCACACTATATTGTTCAAGTATACAGTCACAACATAGTATTTACGTGCTCTGAATCACACATCCCTGATAGCTTTCAATAAGCGCATGATAAAACATACTGAGTTTGGTTTTTATCTACAAAATATACTTGTAAAATAGGGCACGTTTTATGCGTTGGTATGTACATTATGTTATATTTATTTGTTGGGTACGGAATTGGAGAGTAAATATGTTAAAAATTGGACTTTTTTTGGTGAAAAAAAATTTTTCGTTGTATGAATCTCAGCTGTACTAAAAAACGTAGGAATAAAAAATGATACCCTTTTCCTTTCTTATGAGGTATGGTAATATGGTACTTCGAGGGACAGCTTTTCCAAAACCCCGCCGCTATTTTGTATTACTAAGGACTGCGTTGTGTGAATTAGAACGTGTCGAGTGACTGCGAAGATATGTTGAGTGGGTTCACAGGTAGGACGTGTGTGGTAGTGGATACATGGTATGTGGGTTATAGTACGATAGTGAAGACTTGGTATGTGGAATGTGTGTATGTTGTCATATTGTGTGGATTGTAGTTGTGAGGACATATGGTGATATAGTTTACTATGAATGTCAAGGTAAGTTGTATGGTCAAACCGGCGAGCGAAAGAAGCTGTACAAACATTATACTAAAACAATCACAATGTGGGGACACATTATTAGCCGTTCAAAAACATGCAAAACTGTTAGGTTCGCTTAATTTTCGACGCAACAATCACTTCAGTGACCAGGTCGCAGATCGTTCGACGAAAATTTTGACACAAAATAAATAATAGATGTTTAAGTGAAGTTAACAGTCTCTGTGTGTTTTTGAATGGCTAATAGTATATCTTCCATGCTGAAATTGCTTTAGTCTTAATGCACGGACTCAAATCAAGTACCTTGCTCGGCAAGTACACCTCTGACACATTATATAAAAGTAAAGACAAATGGCTATAAGTGGGAATCTGGTATACAGTTAAGTGTTCATTAAGACTATTTTGTACTCCCTCTTAGTAACTAACTCTTTCATCTTTGTCTTATTGAATTTTAGGTTTCTGTACTCGTGATCATGCTATGGCTTTGAGACTTTTAAGCTATGAGAACCAGGTTATTAACTTATAAAAGTTGCCAAAGTTCATCTTGCCCCAATATCCTATCTGTTTCATGTTGAAACTGGCCAGATCCAGCCTCTCACACCCACCCTACAATGTCATTCTAAAAATGAACAGTCATATTATGAAAATATCAGAGCTATGAGATAAGACCTGATTAATAAAAAAACCATGTGAATGTGTAAGCATTACATTTGAAAGTAATCTGAATACGAAAGGGTTAACTGAACCTGTTCCACTCACAACTACTCTATTCTAACATACCTTCACTGCCACAGTGTACTCCATAACATACTTTCACTTGCCTACACAGCATTCGCTACCATACTATGTCACACTACACCCCACCTCACTGTGACAATGCCCTCCCCACAACATCTTCATTATTGTACAACACACCACATATGTCCACATTATTTAACCATGCAGACTGGGAAGCTTCTGGTCAAATAGTGGTCAAATCTCCCTTATATAATACTTTATCATCTTAAAAAAAAATAAACCAAAAGGACACATTCAACAAGTTCATCTCTGATATACAAAACTGGGAGCTGGCCATGATGTAAACATAGGTCTTTTTGATTAGGGCTGTGCTCGTTGTTACATCGCATACGACCTCACTTCCGCACCATACCACACCTCATACGTCTTAGCAGCTATGCTACACCGTCAAACCGCATTGCACACATTTTCCTAACCGTGCTACACCACACATCCTCAGTCTAAGAAATATATATACTCAGTATGTAGGAACTTAATATAACAGTGAAAACGGGTTCCTCTGGGAGGCTGATGGAAAAGCAGGGCTTATATGATAGATATTCAGGGTAGTTAGTGGCTAAGGGTACTCAAATCTGTGAACTCTTCAGGTGCTTATTAGCTGTAGCTGACAGCTTCTGTTACCAAGGTGATATAATTGTGGGTGTGAATGATCTGATTGTAGGTGCAGGTGTGGCGGATCTTTTTTAAAACGGGGGCCACAGTTTTCATTTATGTTTTACGTAGTGTTTTTGGTACGGAAAGACTTTCAAACTTTGTATACTTATCTATTTTGTGTTATAGAACAGAAAAATATTTTTGTATTTGAATTTATTTCATGTAAAAAATTGTCTTATTTCGATAATTTCAACCAATCACTGACAAGTATTCAGTTGTTTACATTTACTCCTTTGGCTGATTAAGCCATAGCTTCGTTTTATTTGCTTTTTTCATTTTCTTTTTTTTTTCTTCGTTTTATTTGCTTTTTTCTTTTTAAATTTGCTGTTTTACCCTAACCCTAACCCTATCACCGATAGAATTGTTTCAGAATCGTTTGTTTATGTAGTCGGCACTTAATGTATATCGGCTGAATGGACGTCAGTGATTGGTTGAAATTACAGAAATACGACAACTTTAACATGGAATAACTTAGGGATTTCTTTTTTTTTTAAGAAGACTAAGAGAAAAAGATGTTTTATATGACACATTCTACCAGTGTTCCAAGTTTCAAAGTGTTTCGTTAATGAAAAATGTGGCTCCCGTTTTAAAAAAGATCCGGCGTGGCTGTGTAGCTAAGAAGCTTGCTTCACAACCATGTGATTGTAGGTTCAGTCACTCTGTATGGTGCCTTGGGCTAGTGTCTTCTTTGGCTTCTGGT
Source organism: Octopus bimaculoides (assembly GCF_046866305.1). Taxonomy (NCBI): domain Eukaryota; kingdom Metazoa; phylum Mollusca; class Cephalopoda; order Octopoda; family Octopodidae; genus Octopus; species Octopus bimaculoides. The sequence goes on from NC_142935.1 coordinate 94,282,181, forward strand.
TGACCAAAATCTTCTGAGTGTATTTGGTAGTTAGAAACTGAAAGAAGCTTCTCTTATATATATATGCCCACGGGCATATGGCATAGTGGTTAAGAGCATGGGCTACTAACCCCAAGATTCCGAGGTTGATTCCAGGCAGTGACCTGAATAATAATAATAATAATGATAATAATAATAATGATAATAATAATAATAATAATAATGATAATAATAACAACAACAACATCGAAAAATACCTTAGGAATGAGAACCCAGGTTTGAAATTTCTCCAAGACACCTGATGAAGGTTGGAGGGTATATCAGCCGAAATGTTGTGTTAATAACAAACAAGATGACAAATATATATATATATATATATACAGGGATTAGCATTGAGTTGCTTCTCCAACATACTGAAAATTTAGAAATAGCAGTCAAAGAACTACTGATTCTAAACTACAAATTTTTCTCTAATCGGATGGCGATATTTATGGCACACATAGAACAAAAAACCGAAGGGAAAAGCATAAACAAAATAAGTCTTTAGTTAATCGGATACGATCGTTTCATGGTTAAGAGAATGAAAATTTCTCTATTCCAAATCTTCAGTCCGATATTCTGATAAATTTGAAAGCAATGTTAATTCTCTAAATGAAGTATTAACAGTAACTGCACGATAAAGTGAAGTATATTGCCACTTAAGTGTGGCTGACCCCTAGGGGTGGATGTTACTGTTGCTTTTAGCCCCAGGAGGAGATGTCCTCCTGGGGCTAAAAGCAACAGTAACATCCACCCCTAGGGGTCAGCCACATTTAAGTGGCAATATACTTCACTTTATATATATATTTATATATATATATATATAAATGTATGTGTATGTATTTATTTTTGTGTCTTTCACCTCACCGCTTGACAACTGGTGTTGGTTTACGTCCCTGTAAGTTAGCACTTTTATTAAAGAGACTGATGGAATAAGTACCAGAATGAAAGAAAATAAATACTGGGATTAGTTTGTTTGACTAAAAAAGCTTTCAAAGTGGTGCCCCAGCATGGCTGCAGTCCAATGACTGAAACGCATTCAAGATAAAAGAAAAAGTAATGTTGCAGATGGCTGTAGTAATAGTATTTTAACGAGAGGTAAAAATGATTCAAGGAGCTGTTACATATGTTCTTTTCTACTCTAGGCACAAGGCCCAAAATTGTAGGGGAAGGGGGCCCAGTTGATTAGATCGACCCCAGTATGCAACTGGTTCTTAATTTATCGACCCCGAAAGGATGAAAGGCAAAATCGACCTCGGCGGAATTTGAACTCAGAACGTAACGGCAGACGAAATACCGCTAAGCATTTCACCCGGCGTGCTAACGTTTCTGCCAGCTCGTCGCCTTAGGTGTTACATATTTTGACAACAAAAGGGTCTTCTCTCTTTGTGAAAGATAAACTCTATGCAGCATGTGTAAGAAGTATGGTGGTATATGGTAGTGAAATAGGAGATATTGAATGTAGATGATGTGTAGACGTCGGAGAGAAATGATGTATGTGTAATCTATTGAATGTGTAATGTTAAGTTACATGTGATGTATACAGGTGAGTTGATCACTGGGACTGATTTGGGAAGTGAATGGATGAATGATTGTGTTGTGAGTGAAAAAGTGACTTTATGTTCACACCAGATATCACTATAATGATATAAACAGAGAATATTGTTTTATGAAATATGCCATATTCATAAATGAGTCGATATATTGTGTTTATATAAGGTGGTGAGCTGGCAGAATCGTTAGCACACTGGGCAAAGTGCTTAGCAGCATTTCGTCCATCTTTACAGTCTGAGTTCAAATTCTACCATGGTTGACTTTCCCTTTCATACTTTCAGAGTCATTAAAATAAGTACCAGTTGAGCACTGGGGTCAATATAATTGACTTAGCCCTTCTCCTGAAATTGCTGGCCTCGTACCAAAATTTGAAACCAATAACATAGGAAATGTGGTAGGTGGAGACTTGGCTGTGTTATTATGAAGTTGGTTTCCCAACTATGTGGTTTCAAGTTCAATCCCACTGCACAGCACCTGGGGCCAGTGTCTTCTGTCCTAGTCCACCAAAGTGTTGTGTATGGATTTGATAGATGGCAACTGAAAAAAGCCCATCGTGTGTGTGTGTGTGTGTGTGTGTGGCCATCTATTTTGATTTCGTGTAATAGTTGTAAATGATTGTCACTATGATACAAGCAGTGTCATTCAATTCCAGTATTCTGGAAAATCTTATCGGGCCATGGAGAAATACCTTGCTTGGAAACATGAAGCCATCGGCTGTAGAAAATTTTTCTCAAACTTTGTTTGACCCATGCAAGTGGATGTTAAAACGGTGATGATTATATACATATATCATCATCATCATCATCAAAATAGTGGGGTTGTGTTAACCGCACGTGGAGAAATAATAGGAAAATGAAAAACTTAGCGGTTCGGCAAAAGAGACCGATAGAATAAGTACTAGGCTTCCAAAGAATAAGTCCTGGGGTCGATTTGCTCGACTAAAGGCGGTGCTCCAGCATGGCCACAGTCAAAAGACTGAAACAAGTAAAAGAGTATGTGTGTACACTTTTATACACATACACACATCTTTGGATGAATGTAGAAAATCTGTGCCAATAAACTTCATCTGACCCATGCAAGCTTGGAAAAGTGGCTGTACATTTTTACAGATTCTGACTCCATTAAACCAATAATTGCTTTTCTCTTTGATGCCATGACTATGCCTTTGGGGACAGGTTTATTCAATCTGGTCTATGAGTTAAATAAAGATCAACGTTGAGTTATGTAAAATATTTCAGCATGATAAATCATCGTCATATTTAACTGTTCTGTTATTTTTCTGTTGACTAGGGGGTCACACAATGGAGATGATACGCCTGTTGAGTGGACTCACTGAAAAATATTATCCACGCCACTATGTTGTTGCAAATTCGGACAAGTTTAGCAATACCAAGATAGAAGAATTTGAACAGAGGCGCTCGTTATGTGCTGGAGGAGATAAAGCTGTAAGTTACATCGATTTTTTTTTTTATGTTACTCTATTGTTACTCTATTTAGATGAGATGCAGTTTGGGTTCGTGCCAGGTAAAAGCACTACTGATGCCTTATTTCTAGTGAGACAGTTGCAAGAGAAATACCTAGCCAAGGATAAACCTCTGTACCTGGCTTTCGTTGACATGGAGAAAGCCTTTGACAGGGTCCCCCGATCCCTTATCTGGTGGTCAATGAGGAAACTTGGGATAGAAGAATGGCTAGTGAGAGCTGTGCGAGCCATGTACAGAGATGCGGCCAGTAAGGTGAGGGTTGGAAATGAGTACAGCAATGAATTCCGGGTAGAGGTAGGGGTCCACCAAGGCTCCGTCCTCAGCCCCCTATTATTTACCATAGTCCTCCAGGCAATCACAGAGGAGTTCAAGACAGGTTGCCCCTGGGAGCTCCTCTATGCTGATGACCTTGCCCTAATTGCGGAGTCACTATCAGAACTAGAGGAGAAGTTTCAGGTGTGGAAGCAAGGTCTAGAATTGAAGGGCCTTAGAGTCAACCTAGCTAAAACCAAAATCCTAATAAGTAGGAAGGTAGATAAAACACAAACCCCTTCAGGTAGATGGCCCTGCTCAGTATGTAGAAAAGGAGTAGGTAGTAACTCTATAAGATGTACCCGGTGCAAGCTATGGACACATAAGAGGTGCAGCAACATCAAAGGCAGGTTAACTAGCAAGTTAGTTTTTGTTTGTGGCAGATGTTCAGGTGCAATAAAGACTGCAAACAAACAGGAAACAACTTCTATCTCATTCCAGGGTGAAAAACTAGAGGTAGTCGATAGCTTCCGCTATCTGGGCGACCAAGTTAGTAGTGGGGGTGGGTGCGCTGAAAGTGTAGCTGCTAGAATAAGAATAGCCTGGGCAAAGTTTAGAGAGCTCTTACCCCTGCTGGCGACAAAGGGACTCTCACTCAGAGTAAAAGGCAGACTGTATGACGCATGCGTACGAACAACCATGCTACATGGCAGTGAAACATGGGCTGTAACTGCTGAGGACATACGTAAGCTCGCAAGGAATGAAGCCAGTATGCTCCGTTGGATGTGTAATGTCAATGTGAATACCCGTCAGAGTGTAAGTATCTTGAGAGAAAAGCTGAACATTAGAAGCATCAGTTGTGGCGTGCAAGAGAGACGATTGCGCTGGTATGGACATGTGGTGAGAATGGAGGAGGATAGCTGCGTGAAAAAGTGCCACACCCTAACAGTTGAGGGAACCCGTGGAAGAGGTAGGCCCAGGAAGACCTGGGCTGAGGTGGTGAGGCAAGACCTTCGTACATTGGGCCTCACCGAGGCGATGACTACGGACCGAGACCTTTGGAAATGGGCTGTGCGTGAGAAGACCCGGCAAGCCAAGTAAGATCGTTGCCAGTGCCCCTGGACTGGTTCTTGTGCGGGTGGCACATGAGATGCACCATTTTGAGCGTGGCCGTTGCCAGTACCGCCTGACTGGCTCCTGTAGGATTTTCGAGCGAGATCGTTGCCAGTGCCCCTGGACTGGCTTGTGCGGGTGGCACATAAAAGACACCATTTCGAGCGTGGCCGTTTTTGTGCGGGTGACACGTAAAAGCACCCACTACACTCTCTGAGTGGTTGGCGTTAGGAAGGGCATCCAGCTGTAGAAACTCTGCCAAATCAGACTGGAGCCTGGTGTTGCCATCCGGTTTCACCAGTCCTCGGTCAAATCGTCCAACCCATGCTAGCATGGAAAGCGGACGTTAAACGATGATGATGATTGTAGTAATGTGTGGAGGCGCAATGGCCCAGTGGTTAGGGCAGTGGACTCGCGGTCATAGGATCGTGGTTTCGATTCCCAGACCGGGCATTGTGAGTGTTTATTGAGCGAAAACACCTAAAGCTCCACGAGGCTCCGGCAGGGGATGGTGGCGAACCCTGCTGTACTTTTTCACCACAACTTTCTCTCACTCTTTCTTCCTGTTTCTGTTGTGCCTGTAATTCAAAGGGTCAGCCTTGTCACACTGTGTCACGCTGAATATCCCCGAGAACTATGTTAAGGGTACACATGTCTGTGGAGTGCTCAGCCACTTGCACGTTAATTTCACGAGCAGGTTGTTCCGTTGATCGGATCAACTGGAACCCTCGACGTCGTAAGCGATGGAGTGCCAACAACAACATTGTAGTAATAATAATAGTTTTGGCTGTTGTTGTTCTTGATGTTGTTACTGCTGTTATTGATGTTGTTCTGTGAATGAAATAAATGTCCTCTTGTGTCTGTTCAATTAAAACATTCTACTTTCAAAATTTTCTAATAATCATTTTGCTTTTGTAGTTGCTGACTACATTGCTTTCAGTATTACGTATATGACCACACCATTCTCTCTCGCTTAAATGTGAGTTGCCATGTAGCTCCTCTACAAGAATCCACTCATCAATGGTATTAAGACCACTACCATCTTCTGTAATTGTGACATAGTGTACCTAAGATTACCTAATCTATACACACCCACTTTTTTTTTTTTTTTTTTTTTACTGTATTTTCTGGCAGACCAGATTTACAGACAAAGAAGGTAGGTTGACTTAGTACCCCAAGACAGTTCTGGAAGTCCCCAAATTCCATGAGAAATGTAGCAAGATTTGGAAAGATAGCAACGATGTTTAAATGTTTACATTACACATATACACTACATACTATGCTAGCTTGTGTGCCCGAAAATATGGTATAAGACAGTAAGGTGTGATTTGAGGGAGATTTTGCTGCTACTTTTTGTTGGTAATGTGCCTTTCACCCTTTTGGGGTTGATAAAATAAGGGCCAGTTGAGCACTGGGGTTGATGTAATTGACTTACCCCTCCCCCAGAAATTGCTGGCCTTGCACTAAAATTTGAAACCAATGTGAACATGTTGAGGCTTCTTTGTTACCCTTGAAAGAAATGCTACTACTACTACTACTACTACTACTACAACTACTACTACTAGTTGTAGTGTGTGAGGTGTCTAGGTTGTTAGGTGGGTGTGTCTGGCAGGTTATATACAGAACATATAACCTACATTGCTCATCCAGGCACTACAGTGACATTACATTCAAAGATTGGATGGATGGAAAGGTGCTGGGGGGGGGGGGAGATCGTTTGTGTTGTGGGGTGGGCAGTCGGAGGATGCATTTGTGGAGGGGGTAATAAAAAGAAACGTAGTGATGGTAAGAGAGACAATGGTAATATAGTGTGGTGGCTGGCGGAAGTAAAAGAAAGCAACTAATGATTTGAGGATGGAGTGAGTAACTATACAATGGTCGTGTTGGGGTTAGAACAACCAAGTACAATAAATACACAGTGGAGGTGCAGTTACTTAGAGACTGAAAGAGCTTGCCCCATCTTTCATTTGAAAATGTCTGACTTACTTCATGGCTGTTATTTGTATTGTCTCTACTCTCTCTGCACTCTACTAAAAGGTTAAAGACCCCCTTCAGCCATGAATGACCATGAGATTGCACTTAGAAAGTTCCCCTTTGAGGCACAAGTCTGGGCAAGGTTGCTTATGGAAGACCAGCAATCACCCATGCATACCAGCATCCCCCTCTCCACATCACCAGTGCTATCCAAAGGCAAAGCAAAAGCTGATACAGCTTGGCACCAGTGACATCACAACTCATTTCCACAGCTGAACGAACTGGAACAATGTTAAATAAAGTGTCTTGCCTCATGATTTCCAGCCTGGAAATCAAACTCACTACCTCATGATTGCGAGCCCGATGCTCTAACCACTGAGCCATGCTCCTTCACACTCTACTATATATATATATATATATATATATATATATATATATATATATATATATATATATATATATATATATACATATACATATACATATATATATATATACATATACATATACATATATATATATATATATACATATACATATATATATATATATATATACATATACATATATATATATATATATATATATATATATATATACATATATATATATATATATATATATATATATAAGTTCAAAAAAGGGAAAAGACAAAAAAACAACAACGTGAGGATGTGGTATACAGATTGTGATACTGGATGCTTGGGAAAGGAAAGAAAGAGAATTTGATGTTTCGAGCGGAGCTCTTTGTTGGAAACAAAGGAAAGTTCAAAGAAGGGAAAGACGGAGGAAGAAAAAATCGCCAACGATATCCACGAGGTTACATTGTGGAATGACTGGAAGGGAAAGGGTGGAGGAAAAGTTATTTCTAAGACAGGAGAGTGCAAGAGAGGGAGGTAAGTATGTGTGCGTGCACACGGATCCGTGTGTGTGTGTGTGTTTTATATATATATATATATATATATATATATATATATATATATATATATATATATATATAATAAAGTAAAGTTGTGGAATACCGTACGAGTGGAAATATATATGAAAGAAGGTTTGAAAATGCACTTATTTTTTAAAAATATTTATTTACTTAACCGGTTTCACTTTTTTAGAAAAAGATTATCAAAAGTCTTTGAGAATAATAAAAAATGTTAAAAAACAGTTTGAGTATTAAAATGCATATATACATTCTTTGATGATAAAATATATTTAAAGTATAAAGCTTTGTATGAACTTTGTAGTGTTACATACTGATTGTCACACATTCTCTGATATTAAGGTGAAATTGTTAAAAACAGTGTTAAAAACAGTGTTAAAAACAGTGTTAAAAACAGTGTATGAAAATACACATATGGAAAAATACATATACATATTCTTATACATATTCTTTGACAATCGAATAAAATTGAGAAGGAACTGACCTGGCCTTTTTCTCTTGTGTATATTGAAGGAATCACAAGAGAAAAAGGCCAGGTCAGTTCCTTCTCAATTTTATTCGATTGTCAAAGAATATGTATAAGAATATGTATATGTATTTTTCCATATGTGTATTTTCATACACTGTTTTTAACACTGTTTTTAACAATTTCACCTTAATATCAGAGAATGTGTGACAATCAGTATGTAACACTACAAAGTTCATACAAAGCTTTATACTTTAAATATATTTTATCATCAAAGAATGTATATATGCATTTTAATACTCAAACTGTTTTTTAACATTTTTTATTATTCTCAAAGACTTTTGATAATCTTTTTCTAAAAAAGTGAAACCGGTTAAGTAAATAAATATTTTAAAAAAATAAGTGCATTTTCAAACCTTCTTTCATATATATATATATATATATAGACATATACTTACAAATGTATATATATGCATATATATATATATATATATATATATATATCAATTAATCTCTCAATTCTGGAGAATTTCTGTTTGAAAAATATCTTCCCCTTAATCCTTTTGTTACCATATTTCTGTTGAACTGCATTGTATTTATTTCAACTATTTATTAAGCTGGTAATTGGAACATAAATTAAGATGAAATTTAAAAAGGAAATTTTAATTTAGATTAGTTTGAACTGGAAGTATGTATCATAGGGGCTGGGGTAGTCTTGGGCAGGTTGGTATCCAGATACCCTCCAAAGTCGGTCATTCTGGTGGTTTACTGTCTGTTTGATGTCAATTTTCTGTTCATCAGTGAACTCCAGTTTGGGCAGTGTACCTTCAGCAACCTGACACAGGATAAGATGACTTCTCTCTAGTCTCATAGCCTTATCAACTTGCATGAGCTCATGATGATGGATCATCTTGTCGGGGTGGGACCTGAGATCCTCCTTCAGTATTTGATGCATCAATGTTTGGCTTATTTTTGCTGTGGCAGCCAGTTTTCTGACCGAATGATGAGGATTTTGCCTTATCTTTTCTCCGATACTTTTGATAACCAGAGGGATCTGCACACTTCTTTTTTGGCCACGTCCAGATCGATCAGTGGTCAAACCAGTCTCTTGAAATTTCTTGACAATTTTCCTGACTGTTCGGTTAATTTTAAGCTTTTTTGCTATAGCCATATTACTTTTGCCATCTTTGTGGAATGGTTATGATTGTATTTTGGTCTGTAGCCATTACCTAATTTATGAATCTGAATTTATTTAGTGTGAAACAAGAAGACACACTAAGCTTTTATAATGATGTATAATTTTCATACCTTAACATATTTATTGATAGTTATTAAAGCCCCAAATTTTGGTTGACTTAATTTCGGGACACCCTGTAGTGCCAATTAGTTTGTATATTTATAATGTCTAGTAACATTACCATAATTGGACTATATATTTACTGGGACATAAGTGTCCTTTATATGGTCCCCCCCCCCCCCCAAAAAAAATGGCTTCAAAAAGAAGTAGCTTTTAGGTACAAATTAAACTCCAGAAATAAGGTATACTTTTTATGTTTATAAATTAGTTTCAGGAATGCAGTACTGAAAGGACTCACAAATAAATTATTAGACAGACATGTATTTCTTAAGGTGGTGTTGGGTATGTTTTGTGTAAGTGAATGGCAGAGAAGGGAGTTGAAAGCTTTTCTGATATCAGTGATAGTTAGTATTGTGTGTATGGGAGGTTTTTCTTTTTGCTGTTGAGGAAAGAACACTGTGAATGGGTGGGGCACTCAACTGAAGTTATGCTGACTATGGAAGATAAATTGTGTGAAGCTTATGTAAGAATGTATACTGTTACATAGGCTGTCTGATGCTTATATAAGAATCTATGTGATATTATGTAGGCTATGTGAAGAACTTATGTAAGAAGATCTCTAAGTGTTGGAAAGGACTGATTCAGATATAAGCTGTCATCATCATCATCATCATCATCATCATCATTGTTTAACGTCCGCTTTCCATGCTAGCATGGGTTGGACGATTTGACTGAGGACTGGTGAAACCGGATGGCAACACCAGGCTCCAATCTGATTTGGCAGAGTTTCTACAGCTGGATGCCCTTCCTAACGCCAACCACTCAGAGAGTGTAGTGGGTGCTTTTACGTGTCACCCGCACGAAGGCCAGTCAGGCGGTACTGGCAACGGCCACGCTCAAAATGGTGTATTTTATGTGCCACCTGCACAGGAGCCTGTCCAGGGGCCTGATATGTAATTTACATGAAAGGTAGAGGATGGATGAATTGATAAAAGGGCCGAATAATTTTGTTACTCTTTACCCCACTGTACCATTGGTCACCCTAACCTCTTATTCAATATTCACCGCATTCATCCCCCAATCCTATCCAATCTCTATAGTCGTCACTTACTCTTTCCCACCACCCCTTGTTATCATCTACTCAACACTCTCATTCATTATATTCACCCCTTTTCCCATTTCCCAACTTTCACTTACTCTCCCCTACATTCTTGCAACTGCTGCTCACCCACATTCCCAGTTCTACCCTTATTTACTTCCACTCACCTTTTACTTTGAGGGACCACACAAACACCTCTCACCATTATTTTTATCCCTTTCCTATGCCACCCCGATCACCCCTGCCCCGACTTTTTTTAAATGCGAGTAACCTTGAAAACCCTCTAGAGCAAGAAACCTGTTCTGCTCTAGCCCCCATCCCCCGTACTTTAATCTCTCATCTTCTTGCATAAAGCTGCTATTCTCAGGGTGTGTAGTCTTGCAGATTGCATGGCACTTCACTAATGCTGACAGTATAAAAAAAAGTGCCCACTACATATTGTAAAGTAGTTTGACCTTCAACTGTAGAAACCATGCCAAAGTAGACAGTGAGATATGAGGCAGTTCTTCAGTCTGTTGGATCCTGCCAAATCATCCTATCCATGTTGGTTTGGAGCATGGACATTAAACGATGATGACTTGTATCTGCATGATGTTACATTGATTGGCAAAATTGTATAGTGTCAGACAAAATGTTTTGCTGTACCTAGTTATGACCTGCTCTGCGTTCAAATTCAACCAGGGTCATCTTTACCTTTTAACCTTCTCATTGGTGAATTGAACAAGACAATGCTGGGTCAAGCAGACTTTTTAGTCTAGCTGAGAGCATGACAAATTTTCTAGTGCTGGTGCCATGCAAAAAATGCATCCAATACATTCTGTAATAGAGAGTTGGAGTTAGGGAAGGCATCCAGCTGTAGAATTCATACTGAAACGGAGACAACCGAGCAAGGTATGGACTCTGTTGACACAGTCAGCCCATGCGAGTATGGAAAACTGGATGAAGATGATGTTGGTGATTCAGAGTTTTTGGTAAAACAACAGAGGAATTGGAGAAGCTGCTTTTCAGAACTGCTCTATAAGGTGCAGATGTGACTGTCTGTTGGGTAAGAAGTTTGCTACCCAACTACATGGTTTCAAATACAGCCCCACTGCATTGCATCTTGGCTAAGTGTTTTCTATTATAGCCTTGGATCAATCAAATCCTTTGCAAGTGGATTTGGTAGATGGAAACTGAATGAAGCCCATCGCGCGTGTGTGTGTTACTGTGCCCTTACCTTTACATCACGTGATAGTTGTAAGCAAGTGTCACTGTCATGCAAGCAGTGTCCTTTGTTTCCAATCTTCCAAAACATGTCTGATCATGAGGAGATATTATTTTGGGGAAAACGTGAGGGTTGGTGACAGGAAGAGCATCCATCTGTAGAAAATCTGCTTCAACAAATTTTGTCTGACCTGTGCAAGCATGGAAAAGTGGACATAAACCAGTGATGATGATGAATGACCTCCTGACAAAGTAAAAGCTTATAGCTACATAGTTTACTAGTGGAGTTTTACTTATATTTTAAACATATAGGCGTAGGAGTGGCTGTGTGGTAAGCAGCTTGCTTACCAACCACATGGTCCCAGGTTCAGTCCCACTGCATGGCATCTTGGGCAAGTGTCTTCTCCTATAGCCTCAGGCCAACCAAAGCCTTGTGAGTGGATTTGGTAGACGGTAACTGAAAGAAGCCTGTCGTATATATGTATATATATATATGTATGTGTTTGTATGTCTGTGTTTGTCCCCCTAGCATTGTTTGACAACCGATGCTGGTGTGTGTTTATGTCCCTGTCACTTAGCGGTTCGGCAAAAAGAGACAGATAGAATAAGTACTAGGCTTCCAAAGAATAAGTCCTGGGGTCGATTTGCTTGACTAAAGGCGGTGCTCCAGCATGGCCACAGTCAAAAGACTGAAACAAGTAAAAGAGTAAAAGAGTATATAAAGTCCTGAGATGAAGGACTTAAGATTGAATGTTAATGGCTAAAATACTAGTCAGTCACTCTAGTTGGTGAGGCCTCACATTAGTGAGTGGGACTGGTGTGCTGTAAAGCCATTGAGAAGAAGGCCCAGAAATGGTGTGCATTCCCTTCTGATGACTCCTGATGACCCATTAGCATTTGGTGTGCAGAACATTTGATTGGCAGCACTTGTAGTAGCAAGTCATTTACCAGACTCTAAATTTATAATTTTGATAATTTCTTTCAGAAATGAAAAGAATACTCTTTTACTCTTTTACTTGTTTCAGTCATTTGACTGCGGCCATGCTGGAGCACTGCCTTTAGTCGAATCAAATCGACCCCAGGAGTTATTCTTTGTAAGCCTAGTACTTATTCTATCGGTCTCTTTTGCTGAACCGCTAAGTTACGGGGACGTAAACACACCAGCATCGGTTGTCAAGTGATGGTGGGGGGACAAACACAGACACACAAACATATATATATATATACATATATATGACGGGCTTCTTTCAGTTTCCGTCTACCAAATCCACTCACAAGGCTTTGGTCGGCCCGAGGCTATAGTAGAAGACACTTGCCCAAGGTGCCACGCAGTGGGACTGAACCCGGAACCATGTGGTTGGTAAGCAAGCTACTTACCACACAGCCACTCCTGTGCCTACCACATATTTATATTTTAAATAAAAAAAAATTATACTTCACTATACTGAATTCTTTTTTTTTAATGTCTCATCTCTGTCTTTGTTAAATTTTGCTATTTTTACTGCTGCCATTAATATTATCGCTGTTGTTGTTAAATGTATATCTAAGACCTGCTTCTTTTGCTGTCTTCCCTCTGTTGCAGTATAAAGTCTACCACATTCCACGAAGTCGAGAAGTTGGACAGTCATACTTTTCCTCCATTTTCTCCACAATTTATTCTTGCTTCTGTTGCTTCCCCCTGGTTCGCAGGATCCATCCTGATCTTGTAAGTAATAAGTGTTTCACACATTCCTTCTGCTTATCAATAGATTACATCCCAATCACTTTTTCCTTTCAATGTTTGTAGAGCATCAGGCATTATCTCTGCAATATTTCGTTATATCCTTCTATGGGCTGTGTACAAATCTCATTGATGTTAACTTTGTTATTCTTTTAAATATTGCTTCCACATCTGGGATGGTGCTGCTGCTATGTACACATATATCCTGGACTACATCAAGAGAAAGTTCACTTGACTAATTGACATTAAATCACTCTCAGACAATCTCCAGCTTCTGGCCCATTGGTGTGTTGTCTCCTTTCTCTGTCTTTCCTGTCACTAGTCACTGTTTTAATGGCATCTATTTATTGGAGATGGCTGGTATTTTACTGCCTCCACTCAGCCATTCCCAATCCACTCCACTCTTGTTACCCCCTTTGTGTCCAACACTCCCAGCCCCTTGCAACAGTTCAAACCAGACATTAATAGCTTCAATCTCACCAGTGTAGGAGGGCTTGCAAAGTTCATGGATATTCTAAATATTTGGAAGATAGTTAATATTCTTAATTATTAATTTGATGTTTAAAAGCTAAAATGTTTGGCATTTTCACATCTCCAGTTAGGGGACAATCTTCGAGAAGTGGGCTACAAGAGACATGGTTCATCATCAGATGGGTTACACTACTCAAAAAAATTCAACTAATTTTTTCATTAGACATGTCATTCAAAAAGTCCCACAGGTTCCAGTTTGCCCATGTCTAGTCTAGACCCAGGAAATTAAACAAAAAGTGTAAGTACCTGTCAAATTGTGGAATCAATTTTATCAACTATTTTCTCCTCTTTGTAATTTGTGATCTTGTGTCTAAATTAGAAATATAGAATTATAACAATCATTTCTTGAGGTGGTGGATTGACAGAGTTGGCGAGTGTTAGACAAAATACCTTGTGGTATTTATACCACTTGGATTCCTTATTTTGAATCCTACCACGGTCAACTTTGCATTTCATTCTTCTGTGCTTAATAAAAATAAGAACCAATTTGGAGCTGGGCTCAATTTAATTAACTGTATCTTCACTCAAATTTGATATATTGTTCCTATGTAAGCACTCAGTTTTAATTATATCTTTAAGGTGGTGAGCTAATAGAATCGTTAGCATGCTAGGCAAAATGTTTAGTGGCATTTCGTTCATACTCCCTTTTTACTCTTTTACTTGTTTCAGTCATTTGACTGTGGCCATGCTGGGGCACCGCCTTTTAGTCGAGCAAATTGACCCCAGGACTTATTCTTTGTAAGCTCAGTACTTATTCTGTCGGTCTCTTTTTGCCAAACCACTAAGTTACGGGGACGTAAACACACCAGCCTTGGTTGTCAAGCGAAGTTGGGGGGACAAACACAGACACACAAACATACACACACATACATATACATATATATATATACATATATACGACGGGCTTCTTTCAGTTTATGTCTACCAAATCCACTCACAAGGCTTTGGTCGGCCCGAGGCTATAGTAGAAGATACCTGCCCAAGGTGCCACGCAGTGAGACTGAACCCAGAACCATATGGTTGGTAAGAAAGCTACTTACCACACAGCCACTCCTGTGCCTTCATGTTTTGAGTTCAAATTCAGCTGAGGTTGACTTTACCTTTCATCCTTTTGGTATCATCACCGGGGTCAACATAATTGACTTATCCCCTCCCCCTGCTATTGCTAGCCTTGTGCCAAAATTCGAAATTAATATTATATCTCTTTATGTTCTTCAAATCTTACTGAGGTTAACTTCACCTGTTGAGGGTCTCAATAAAAGTCTCAAACATCAAATTGATTCAGTTGATGATTTTCTTCCTCCGGCTGTATATTTGGCCTTGTGTTAATATTAGGAATAATTGCTTTTAGATGCGGTACAAGGTCAGTAATTTTAAGAGCAGGAGGTTAGTTTTGAACATTGATCCCAGTATTTGACTGGTACTTATTGTATTGACTAAGAAAGGATGAAAGGCAAAGTTGACCTCGGTGGGATTTAAACTCAGAACGTAAAGCTTGAATAAAAGGGGATTTCTGATTCAGAAACAGCCAGCAATTTTGAGGGGAGAGAGTCAATCACATGAACTCCAGTACTCATATCAAAACTCATGTCTACAGCCGAGTGAACTGAAGCAACATGAAATAAAGTGTGTTGTTCAAGAACACAACAGCGCCCGGTCCGGGAATCGAACTCACTACCTCACGATTGTGAACCTGACGCTCTAACCACTGAATCATGACATAAAAAATGCACATAGTAGACGTACGCCAATTTCAGTCGCGCATGTTCAGGAAAATAAAGCTTTGGATCTTTGGGGTTTGACGGGCAACATTTGTTTTCTTAACGAAACACTTTCAAACTTGGGACACTGGTAGAATGTGTAATATAAAACAACTTCTTCTCTTAACCTTCTTAACAAAATTTTGTACATCGCAAGTTATTTCATGTTAAAGTTGTCGTATTTCTGTAATTTCAACCAATCACTGACGTCTATTCAGCTGAATACAGTCAGTGCCTACCGGTGATAAAAATGTTATTCCCTGTGACATATTTCATCCGGTTTAATCGTAATTTATACGCATATATTGTTTATATAATAAATTACGCTAACCCTAACCCCAACCCTAACCCTAACCCTAACTTTAAAACCCGAACCCTAACCCTATTTTGATGGCTTTTCCCCCTTTGTTTACGAACAGTCTAGTTAATCGGAAATGTCAGAACTAACGGGGATTAATACCATATACACCGTTACAGCACTTACTGTTTTCAACTGAATAGACGTCAGTGATTGGTTGAAATTATCGAAATAAGACAATTTTTAACGTGAAATAACTTCGAATACAAAATTTATTATCTGTTCTATACCACAAAATATAGAAGTATACGAAGTTTGAAAGTGTTTCGGTACCAAAACACTACATAAAAAAATGTTGCCCGTCAAATCACAAATGTCCAAAGCTTTTAGTACATTAAAGCGTGTAATATAGGCTGAACTTCGGATATAAGACCAAGCGGTGATTTTTGAAGACATATTTCTTCGAAAACACATGCGTCGTATATCTCATCAGATACGGTATTTATGTGTTCGATAATAATCCACAGCTGACATAAGAACCTCTAAATTCATGAGATCCCAAGGAAACTGTTCAGTGTGGCCATGTTTTAAGACGCCGCTGTTTCTGGGGCGATAAAATAGATAAGAGGTATGCGTTGAATTTAATTCAACGGACTGTATGCCTTTCTTACACATTTCGGGCCTTCAGCATGTGTAAGAAAATATTTTTCGTATGGACCCGTATTAGTTGTGTCTCTTTAGGTTGTTAGTTTAAATCCTGACCCTATTGGTTTTATTCCTATTCAATTGGAGTCGATAAAATAATTATCAGTACCATAATTAGTAAGTAAATGTACAAACTAATTACTGGTGTTATTTAGTTTATTTATCTAAACGGCATCATCAAGAACCGATATTAATTTCACTGTATGTGTAGCAAGGGAGGTAATTTAAGAATTTTTTGCTCAACTATTATCTCCCTTCTACTGTAGTTTTTACGTGTTCGTAGATTTTTTTTTTTTTTTTGTAGTCAATTATCTTCTTTTTATCATCAACATTGTTGTCTAAAACCATTATCATCATATGGTCAGTGGGTCAGTACACTGCCACCTTCAGTGTTTGTATTAACGGATCTTTTCTGTTTGATTCCCAGCGGTTCCAAAAATTAAAGTTTACCGAAAATTTTAAAATTTGGTACAAATAATACACTTGCCCAAACTGAATTGCTGGAGTTATTTCATTTTTTTCCCCATAAAAATGTTTTTAATAAGTTATAGAGGTTTAAAGTTTGATCATTTTCATCCAGTCAGGAAACTAGATTCGGAAGCTGTCATTTTGTCGTCAACATCCTGAAAATAGCACATGTTGTCAATATTTGTAAACAACACGTGTTATGTTTTCACTAATTTTCTTTCATGCAAATAAATCTTATTTAGCTGTTACTTTTAGCATACCTCACAACCACCAGTGTTTAATGCAAATGCGATAAACATATTGCAATTTTTAACAGAAGATTTAGAAGAATTAGATGAAAGTTCTCCGGTCATTTTCTTTCACGTAAATAAATGTTTAAGTTAATTTAAGAGAGAGAAACATTTAGTTTTAAATCTCTCAGCGAGATGCTGGGAAATAAACTTTAATTTAAAAGAGTTATCCAAAAAATCTTATTTAGCAATTATTTTTAGCACATCTCACAACCACCTCAATGGCAAAAAGAAACACATTAAACAAACAATTTAAATATGTTTAATTACAATTTAAATATGCTAAAAAAACATTTAACTTTCGGGTTTAATTTTAAAAATATCTTCCTCTGTTTTCAATGCTTCCATAATAGAAGCAAATTTACTGGAGCTTGCAGCTATAGTTACACAGAACACAGCATCAAATTT
This sequence comes from Octopus bimaculoides, assembly GCF_046866305.1. Lineage (NCBI taxonomy): Eukaryota > Metazoa > Mollusca > Cephalopoda > Octopoda > Octopodidae > Octopus > Octopus bimaculoides. The sequence continues at coordinate 94,299,758 of NC_142935.1, forward strand.
GTCATCATGTGCTTCCTTGCAGATAAAAGACTTTTCAAAGACTGTTTGGATTTGCTTGGTTCTGTGGCAACAGGCACGTTGAGAGACAAAAGTGTTCTCATGTTCCACTTCTTGCTATCGAAGCAGCCATGAATGTGTCTGTGGCTTATGTTTGGCTAAAATTACCAAAATTTTCAAACTTTAATTAAGGAGTGGCTGTGTGGTAAGTAGCTTGCTTACCAACCACATGGTTCCGGGTTCAGTCCCACTGCGTGGCATCTTGGGCAAATGTCTTCTACTATAGCCTCGGGCTGACCAAAGCCTTGTGAGTGGATTTGGTAGACGGAAACGGAAAGAAGCCCGTCATATATATGTATATATATATATATATATATGTGTGTTTGTGTGTCTGTGTTTGTCCCCCTAGCATTGCTTGACAACCGATGCTGGTGTGTGTTTATGTCCCCGTCACTTAGCGGTTCGGCAAAAAGAGACCGATAGAATAAGTACTAGGCCTACAAAGAATAAGTCCCGGGGTCGACTTGCTCAACTAAAAAAAAGGTGGTGCTCCAGCATGGCCACAGTCAAATGACTGAAACAAGTAAAAGAGTAATAACTCTTTATTTGTAGATTTATAGTGAAAATTACTTTCCGGTCATTAAGTAGCCTATAAAAGTATATCGTTACACTGAATATGAAATCAATTCAAACAGAAAATTGCCACTAGCAACCAAACAGAAAGGATCTGCATTGACATATAAATAGGGTAGTTTTGAGTCGATGTTGCAGCCTCAAAATGTGGTTGCTCAACTTGCTAGAAATATCAACATCGCACACTACTGTCTTAAAAAAAGGACTTGTTGGATCAGTGTTTTTCAACCATTTATAACCTATGAACCCCTTTCACTCGGATGGCTACTCCTAGCTATTCGATGTTCAAAAAAATCACATTATTTTTTTTATAATTAAATATCATTAGGAATTATAGAAAAAAATTGTTAAAATATTTTGTAAATTGCAGAAAGTATAACAAATGTATTGCTGATAAATTTTTATAAAATTGTCTTATATGGACCCCATGGGAGGCGCAATGGCCCAGTGGTTAGGGCAGCGGACTCGCGGTCATAGGATCGCAGTTTCGATTCCCAGATCGGGCGTTGTGAGTGTTTATTGAGGGAAAACACCTAAAGCTCCACGAGGCTCCAGCAGGGGATGGTGGCGAACCCTGCTGTACTCTTTCACCACGACTTTCTCTCACTCTTACTTCCTGTTTCTGTTGTACCTGTAATTCAAAGGGTCAGCCTTGTCACACTGTGTCACGCTGAATATCCCCGAGAACTACGTTAAGGGTACACGTGTCTGTGGAGTGCTCAGCCACTTGCACGTTAATTTCACGAGCAGGCTGTTTCGTTGATCGGATCAACTGGAACCCTCGACGTCGTAAGCGACGGAGTGCCAACAATATGGACCCCAGTCGAAAATCACTTTATTGAATAATGTAGCCCTAGATATTCTATGGTTTAAATGCTCTGGGATGGTTATGGCTGGGACATCTTTGATAATAGATCTGCTGGGCAGGCACTGATCTGGAACTTAGCAACAACAACAAAGGGCTTATTGACTCTATAATCCAAGATACACTGAATATATGATGAGGTGATCACAGCTGGAACATATTTGATAAAAGATCTGCTTGCTTTTGATATACCATATTTGAAAATAGAGCAAGGTGGTCATGGCTGGAATGTCTTTGATAGGCCTCTTGTGGATCTGAGCTGACTTGGGGCTAAACAATAACAGTGATTTGAACCAATTTGGAAACTGGGTTGACTCCTTCATGAAGTACATTTGTATGTTATTGTAGTATCTATATATTGTAGTATCTATATATTGTAGTATCTATATATTGTAGTATCTATATATTGTAGTATCCATATATCCTTCATGAAGTACATTTGTATGTTATTGTAGTATCTATATATTGTAGTATCTATATATTGTAGTATCCATATATTGTAGTATCTATATATTGTAGTATCTATATATTGTAGTATCTATATATTGTAGTATCTATATATTGTAGTATCTATATATTGTAGTATCTATATATCCTTCATGAAGTACATTTGTATGTTATTGTAGTATCTATAGTAGGTCTTTGTAACATTTGTAATTAGTATCCTCATTATAAACCAGGCTCTGTTGGTTTAACACTCCTTTATTTCTAGACCTAAACCACTAATATCACAAACTGTAATTACATATATTTGTAAACTAGTTCACAACATTCCTAAAATGCTTAAGACATTTTCAGAACGAATGTTTCACTCCTAGTTAAACATATTGGGGGTGAATTTTCCTCCTAGATAGTAAGTAACATTGCAAGATGGTATAATACTTATTTACCTATGTAAAGTCAACTGAGGCAATGTAGAATTCACTTTTTTTTGTTACCATATTTCTCTTGGAGTACATTGTTTTTGTTTTAGTAAATTTTGAAAATAAGAATTTAATAAAATAATTTTGTCATTATTACGCTGTTGTTTGGAGCATAGAATAACATGAACTTTTGATGGTTTCAGTTTAGATCATTTTTAAAATCGGAAATTTATGTCATGGAACCAGGAGCAGTCTGGGATTAGTTGGTGTCAAAAAAGTTAAATGAACTGCTAAAATACACAAAACATTTGAAACCATGCTAAAACAGACAATTGGAGCGTGAACAACTCTCTGGCTGGCCAGCTCCTGTCAAACTGTCCAACCCATGTTGTTGTTGGCACTCCGTCGCTTATGACGTCGAGGGTTCCAGTTGATCCGATCAACGGAACAGCCTGCTCGTGAAATTAACGTGCAAGTGGCTGAGCACTCCACAGACACGTGTACCCTTAACGTAGTTCTCGGAGATGTTCAGCGTGACACAGTGTGACAAGGCAGGCCCTTTGAATTACAGGTACAACAGAAACAGGAAGTAAAAGTGAGAGAAAGTTGTGGTGAAAGAGTACAGCAGGGTTCGCCACCATCCCCTGCCGGAGCCTCGTGGAGCTTCAGGTGCTTTCACTCAATAAACACTCACAACACCCGGTCTGGGAATCGAAACCGCGATCCTATGACCGCGAGTCCGCTGCCCTAACCACTGGGCCATTGTGCCTCCACTGTCCAACCCATGACAGCATGGAAAACAGACGTAAAATGATAACAACAACAATGATGATGATGATGACTTGCTTTGAATTAGAACTCAAAAGTCTTTAATATAATAAATAACCAACTGCTATATTCATTTAAGCAATTTTCTACTTAATTGTTTTGTATCACTTCTCTTCCAGATCCTGTGTAATGGCCCCGGAATCTGTGTACCTATTGTATTTGTTGGACTTATACTCAAGGTGGGTTTCAGTTATGTAAGACTAAATTGATGTGTGATGTTGTTGTTGATGATGATGATGTTGTTGTGTATCGTCAGTCCTGAGTCAGTAATTAGTTGAGTAAATAATTAGGTACAAGTTATAGCTCAAACAATATCATATCTTTGCCTCATAGAGACCTATATTAAACAGGCAGTGGTTTATTGTATTGTGTATCATGTGACAGTTTAAATATGTAATTTTTCCCATTGTTAGTACAACTAATGTTCTGAGAGACATTGATCCAGTGAATCTTCACACAAAGGCATTCCAGGCATGACCATCCTATCTTTTTCTTATTTTCTTTTTTTGCAGACAACATATGAAAACAACATGATTGTGTTCCCCTATTTGTTTTTTGTTCAAAATAGCAGTGTCTGATTTGAGAAAGATTTGGTTGCTATATCTAGCAGAGGTTTTCTTGATGACTCATTTTGTATGTTTGTAGGTATGGTTGTACCTTTTGCATGCCTGTAGGTGAGTGTGGTAAACCTTTTGTGCCCCTGTAAGTGAGTTTTAGACAAAGAGGATTTGGTCATATGAATCTTGTTGTTTCTCTACACTTTTTACCGATGGCATGTGCATCCTGGTATGGTGCTTGGATCTAATGGGGGTTACTAATATTGAAGCTATTTTTTAGTGGTGCTTTATGTTTGTCTGGATCAGGTGGGAGAAATATTTTAGTGGGATAAGATGGTGTTGTAGTGTTCTTATTTTAACATTCCAGCACAGCACTCCGTAACACGATTACTGTACACTAGAAGGGTACTTTTAAGAAGATAATTAGATGCTACAAATGCCACACAAGTATTTACGAGGTTTATAGACCTGCTTGAAACAGCTGCTAAATCTCCTTTTAATCGCATTCATCATCGTCATCATCATTTAATGTTTGCTTTCCATGCTAGCATGGTTTGGATGATTTGACTGAGGACTGGTGAACCAGATGGCTACACCAGGCTCCAATCTGATTTGGCAGAGTTTCTACTGCTGGATGCCCTTCCTAATGCCAACCACTCTGAGAGTGTAGTGGGTGCTTTTATGTGCCACTGGCACGATGGCCAGTCAGGAGGTACTGTCTTAAAGAAAGGGTACATTGCATAATGTAGTTCAAGAAAACAGGTAGAATGCCTTTGATCACCAAAATTGTCCTAGGGCTGAACAAAACCAATGTTATTTTCTGCTAAAATAGCACACCTTAACAAGATTTTTATACACTTAAACAGTATTCCCCAAGCACATTCCGAAACTATGACCATACACTAGATGTGTTCGCAAACAACAGCAGATTGCCTGTCTACATTGTTGATCTTGTTGATGTTATAAAATGTAAGTTTTTTCTGTTTCTCTCTTTCTCTCTTCAGTATCTCTTCCTGATGGATGTCACCATAGTGTATGTGGAAAGTGTCTGCCGTGTCAAAACTTTGTCTCTGTCAGCGCAACTGCTCTACCCTTTCATTGACCACCTCCTGGTGCAGTGGCCACAGCTGAAGGAGCGATACAGTGGCGCCGACTTTCTTGGACGGTTAATCTAATGTAGTGCAATGGGACAATATCATAACACTGCTACCATCTCTACCAGTACCACTGTTTTACCACTGAGTCTCATTCTAAACCCCAGCTTCTGATAATGATCTCTCAACCAATGGACTTGTATTGCAACACCTTGTGTACACTTCTGCTACTGCCGCTGCTGTGCTCTTAACAACATTGCCATAAACTGGAGCAACACTACAAAATAGTCTGCCATACACTAGAGGTGCACTTTCAGTAACAGTGTCTTGCAATAAAATACCACTTTTGCTTTCAGTAAGTTTTGCCATGCATAAATGGGGCCACTTCTAACAACATTGGTATCCACGAAATGTGCATTTCAAATAACATTACAGGTACAACACCAATTGGTTCCAAGTCCTTTCTGGGTTACCTATATTTTTCTGAACCAAGGGTGAGTTTCACTAAATTAAACAAACATTAAATTTATTTGAATAATTAAATGAAATACAGGTACTTTGTACATTAGTACCAATGATACAAGTTTGTTAGTAATGTACTACGCAAGGTATTTTGAAACGCTCACCCAGTAAACTGGCTTGTGTCCATGGGAATTTGAAGTTCTTGCTTGCAAAATAGTGTGGATTATAAGAGATTCAGGACCATCAGTGTCCAGAAAGTTGGTGTTGTACCTGTATCATACACTAGAACAGTGCACCCGAAAATATTGATAGACACTAGAATAATATTACTGTCAATATTGCTGTACACTACAAGAAGACATTCCAAAACAATGGCCGCACACTATATGTACACTTCCCTAAAACATTGATGTACAGCAAAATTGCACTAAAAACAACTGTGACACACACACACACACACACACACACACACACACACACACACACACACACACACACACACACACACACACATACACACACACACACACACTCTCACACACACACGCACACACCAGACCTGGGCTGCAAACTCTGCTTTGGACTAGAGCTGCACTCCAAACTCTGCACTAATCCCTGCTAAATCCAACTCAACTCTGTCTAAGTGGAGCAATGTTAGATTTTAATAGTTTCTCTCTAGTGTATAACATAGCAGAGTATGTCTGTGTCTATCTATCATTTGACAGAAATATATATATGTGTGTATGTATGTATCTGTCTCTCATACAAATATATATTGCATTGTTAATATATATATGTGTGTGTGTGTATGTGTGTGTATAGATGCACATTATGTGTGTATATACCTCACACACTTGTCAGTCTAGTATCTCACCATTATTGTAGGGAGGTGCAACAGACTTAGAAATTATTTTCAGATTTATTGCTTACAAGCTTTATACACACGCATGTCACACAGAGTTTCATCATATAACCAACAAATGTAATCATTGCTACTGTTATTGACTTACAAATAGAGAAAACATGATAGTTTCTTTTATATAGTCACTTCCTATTATACTAAGTAACTATGCCTAGAATATAGATTTATATATAGTACTAGTTGGTATACTGTCTAGTTAACCTGCTCTTAGCATTATATATCTCAAAGTATACAGTATTATAAATTTATTTTAGCCAGTCTTATTGTATACTTTGATTAATATACCCACTATTGACAAATGTAATGAGTGTGTATTTTTCTGACTTATGGATTCTTAGCCAACTATATATAATAGTTAATCTTGCCTTATGATATACATATAACACTAGTTTAACTAGATATCCTCACCTCATACTGTGTGTTTGTGTGTGTGTGTGTGTATGTATATATATATATATATATATATATATATATATATATATATATATATATATATATATAAAAGTTCATGGTTAACTCTGTGGTAAGTTGACACAATGCATATTTTCTCCTTGCATTCAATAAAGAAATATTTTAACATAACAAACTTAGATGTTTCTAGACTACAACTAACCCCTTCTGTGATGATATTACAAGGATAATCTTTTTCTCTAGAAACACTGAGATTTGGTGGTTGGCTGTTCTGTTGTTTGGTCATAAGTTTATAAACATATTGTCACTGAAGTTTCAGCCACAGACCATTAGTGATCTTAAACCAACCACTCGTCGTTCAGATGGTTAAAAGACTGAGAAGTGTAAATTATCACACTAACTCATTTCAGAAAT